>NW_009259184.1:2343309-2350537 GCF_000687185.1 Egretta garzetta
CAGATCAATGCTTTACATTCCTGTTTCTCGCCAAAGGGAGTATTACGGGCTTTTTTGGAGGGTAGGGGGAATAAAATATTCAAAATTGGGTGAGGATATAATTTGATTTTTGCAGTAAGTATGTCTTTAGATTTACCACTTCCTCAAGCCAATTTCCTACAAAGAGACCAAAAGCTCTCATAGACACAGACAGCATTTTTCACATGAACTGTTTCTAGAGTCCCATTTCAATGCTTTTTGGAAGCCTATTGCTACATTGGTAATGGATTTTCTCACTCTGCCAAGTTACCTGACAGCAAGTTGATAGCCAGTGATAAGCTAACATACATATGCTAGACAGGTGCCTGCATGTGATTGAATTAGCATTATCTGCATTTAAACCCTGTTTTTCGCACCTTGAAGGTACACAATGAGGAAGCAATCAGCAATTACAGAACCTGAGATATGAAATTGCTACAATGGAATCTCAGTACAAAGATCTTCCTGAGCTGGCAGCCTATTTTGGTTATCTAGGTTGATAAATATGGAAATTCAGCTGCCTGACTTCAGGTGACTCAATAGGCGCCTATGTCTTCCATGCTTTGCAGTCTCAACTGAGTTTCTCACTAGGTGCTAGCTCTTCAGATAATTTGGGGGCATGAGAAAACATATTGTCAATGTCACAATGTGTTGCTGAAAGTTTTATGGATTTTCAGAAAAATGTTCATTTGGCAATTCCCCACAGCAACCCAAGCCCCTTAAATCACAGGTTTCATGTTTTCTACAGTCCTGGTGATCCTCACCCAGAGCTTTTACTTACCCATTCCTGTCCTCTTCTGCCACAGCCTATTTTTGGAAAATATTGCTTCTGACCATGAAAAAAGTCCGTTTCCAGAAAATTCCTAGGTCTTGCTATCTCAGAAGCACTATACTGTGTTGCCAAAAGGGCTCAGAGTCTCAGGCCAACAAACAAAATGGGTACGTGAGACAAAATTTGCTAAATAAATGGGTGTGGGAGAGGACATCATTCGGAACATCAGAGCCTGTGCTGTCACAGCCACCCTTCTCGTGGTTTACCAAAGGTCCTTGTCTACCTTCTGCTTTACCACTGTACATGTCCAAGATCCATTGTTGTAAAGACATTTCTGAGGAAGCTTTAAGGGTCTTGTCATTTCCTCACTGACAATTGTTGGTCAACTGCACCAGTTATTCACAGTCTGAATTCATCAGAGAGGTTTTAAGAATACTTGCATGTGTTATGCTCCTTTATTTCTTTTCATTTGTCTTGCCTTTTGTGCCTTTTCCCCACCACTTTCTTTTCTGTCACTTGCCACTGTGTAAAGCTGTTTCCATTACTCAGTAACATATTTATCTGATGCAGTGATAAAAGGATACGCTACCATCCTTTCAAACTGTCATCTGCTTAAAAGAAATGTCAACAATGCCAAAATATGTGATGCTCATCACATTGACACTTCAGGGGTACAATTAAATGTCTAGATTAAGACCCACGTGGGTCAATTCCTTCATGCGTTACAGCTAAGTGGAGTGTTGCAAATGGAAAATGCCTCTTATTAAGCACTTAACATAATCTCTTTCTGTTACCTTAGACACCTACAGAGAGCACATATCTCGCATTAGCTCACTGAAGTACACTCTAAAGGTCCAGGAAAATGTCAGATAAAAGAGCCACTGTATGAATTTTCCTACCAGTGTGTAGTGGTAGTTCTCAGCACAGCTGTGGTGGGGAGACCTGGGGAAGGATGGAGGTGGATTTCAGAAGCACCTCAAGGTGCTGTTCATAACCCAAACTGTTCCTCCTCAGCGCCCGTGCTCCTTCAGTGAGTGATTGACATAAAGCCCCAAAGAAGGCTGGTGAGAGAAATAGATTTTGGTCACCTCTGAAGGTCTCTTGGACTGAGATATATAGTTATTCAAATATCTCAGCTAAGTTTTGTTGCAGCTCTGGCATTTATAGCATCCTGGTTTGTTCTTTTAATATTGAACACATATCATTTACAAACATGTTCCTTTTCTGGGTTAGATAGGGTGTCCCATCCACCTGAGTAAGGCCAGTATGTTAATGTTGGCAGGCTTAAATTATGACTGTATGATTCCCTTTTCATATCCTACCTACAGTCCTACATACATCCTACAAGCTTTGTGTGGGCCTCCTTCCCAGGTCATGAGCAATCCCACAAATGTAGTTTATTTATAGTCAAAGCAAATAATTCAGTAGTCCATGAAGCTCGCAGATATCTTGGCAATGTCCACTGACATTAATAGAGCTCTCCATGAAGAGTTTAGCCACATTCTTTTGTTGGGTCTTTGGATGTCCCACCAGTCCCCACATTCTTCCTGTCCAGTTCCTGCAACATGGAGACAATGGATTCCTGTGCAGGGCCTTCACAACTGGAGCATGACTGACTGGATTTCCCTCCCCTGGCCAAGAAGCTGAGACAGGGGTTCATGGCGATATGAGGAAACTGGCTGAGGATGAAGAGAGAAGAGACTGCTCCCTGTAGCCTGTCCAATCAGTCACTCCCAGAGGAAGGATGACATAGTTTCAGTCCAACATATTGTCAGTTTATAAACTCCATTCCTGTAAAATCCATTTCTTCTTCCTCTGGTCTGCCACAGCCTATGGTTACCTGTGAACACCGCGTCACAACACAAGTCAACATCATACATAATGTAGGGGGCAGACAAAAGCCAGGGAGGCCACCCCCTAAACACCTGCCTGACTCCACCTGACTGAAACCACCCATGGGCACAGGGCAACAATCCATATGATCAATAGCCAAAATTTTGTTTTACCTAGAAGAGAACTATTGAGTGGTCAGTGAAGCCAGTCGATAGGGCTGGAGGGCTGGAAGAAGTAACCATAACTCAACACCGGGGCAGAGGCTAAGTTGGTTACCCCAAAGGGCATCCAGTAGAACCACAAGGAGGGGTAGCAAAGCCCAGCTTGTATCTATGTCTCTGTCTTAAGAGAATCATAGTTACTGCTGCCAATTGACATACAGATTTCAGGGTTCCAGTCTACATACAGATTTCTATGTATGACAATGCAAGTGGGAGGAGGGAAAAGGGACTGGGATCTTGCTGTACTAAAAGCAGTTTTGGTAGTTGCAAGCAAGTGACTCAAAGCCAGCAAGAGGAAAGACCAGGGAGCTGCCAAACATCAGCTGAAACCACTGTGGAAATTAACCCATGTCTTCTGAGAAAGCTTTAAAACAATGTGCCTAAGATTGAAAAATCTGCCTTTTTGGAAAAAAATGCGGGAAAAGGGAAAAGGAAACAAGGGGTTCCTCTAAGAGAGGTGACTTTGATTTAAATCTTATAGAGAAAACTGAGATCCCTTTGCTGACAGAAGCGATTACCTTCCTCCCCCCCCCCCATTTTGTATCTCAAAGTGATTTTTTGTACTAATTAAAGGTGCTGCACTGGCAGCACAGAGAAAAAAACCACAATCCCTCTGCCTTCAGTGACAGAACAAGTCCAGCTCAGACAGCAACATTCTTCGTATCGGTCTATCACTGTTTCAAGCCTATTCAGAAGTGATCACTCCTAGGGCAAGAAGTTACGCAGTTATGTCACACAGTGCAGCGCAGCCATCAGTGTCAATTTGGTATCTGTCAGCTGGGTACAATCTGTAGCAGTGCTGCACTGCTTCTTTGGAAACCCCAGCAGCCCAGGGCTCTGGCTGCAAAAGCGTGCCTGTTGGTAGTACCCAAGCTAAATGAACCTGCACTAGCTTACGTAGAGCTGGTCTGCACCAGCCTGCCATGTGGCCTATGACTTCTTGCAGGTAGCCAAAAATCAGCCTGGTGGAGGGGAGTTTCTTCAGCACAAGATTTCCTCTGCTAAATCAGTGTTGCTCCCTGGAAGGAAGAAGGAAAGAGATGGAGAGGCAGACCCATAATGCCTGTCTCTGTGTTTCAGTCCGACAGATTACCTTTCCCAGCTCACCATGGGCACATCGTTCTTACCAGACCATGGAAAAGAAGCACAGGGAAGACATTCCCTTGTTTTCTAAAGGCATCCGAGCATCAAGAGCTCACTGAGTCCATCTCCCTGAATTTGTACCTACCAGTTGCCTTGAATCAGAGCCTGAATTTTCTCTGTACCTTCACTATTACTTGATCTTCACATGATTCTGCAAGGACAAAACACCTGGGGAGGGAGACAGGCATAACAGAGCTGGAAAGCTGTGATGCTAGTAAGAAGAGTATACCAACAGGGAACGTCCTTCAAAACCACTGGGCTCCTTTCCATAGGGGGCAACCAATTAGCTAAAAATGCAAATTATTCAATATCACAGAGCTAATGCTGTAAGAAACAACTGTTCTGACAGCTCTTTGATCATGTGGTAATCTGTGGCCAAGTGGATTATCTGCACTTGCCCGTAACCTGACACACTGCGTGATTTTGAAATTTTGACCCCAAGTGGAATTGTGAAAGAATTTTGAAATTTCTAGTTATAGTATCCAGATAAATAAGGAGTAAAATTAAAATTAAGGCACTCTAAAATACTTCACCTGTGATCAATAAAACTCAAACACTTGATGTTAAATGTCTATTTTAGTAATTAATGCTAGGTTGTCTTAGGTATTCCTGGAGAATACTTCCTCTCATTTTTCATTTTCTAAAACAAAAAAAAATAATTAGGAAAAGTAAAAATATGAAATCAGATGCAGATAGAAGAAAACTGGGAAGAAAGAGTAAATTACCTATTGGAAAAGAAGACACTCTCTAGATTATATCTGAATTATAGGGCAGAGGTAAACAGTGGCATATAGTAAGTTGTTTGTCCAGCCTAAGGCCTGCTTGTGCTGGAACATCCCTTTGGCTCAGGCAACCATGTTTCTACCACAGAAACCAGGATACAGAGCTGGGGAAGGGATATCCTCTCAACCTCAACAAGCAGCACTTCCTTCATCAGGATCCTTTATCATGCAGTTTAGCGATGCTGTACTGAGTGTGCCCAACATTTTTCAGTCCATTCTCTCTGAAGTCTTCATTATTCAATTTTGAGCATGTATAGAGAGACCTGTTATTTTGAGATTAAAAAAAAAAAAAAAAAAGAAAGAAAAAAAGACCTCACCTCATCCAGTAAGTAATGAATGAATTAACCAGAAAGTTGGCATGCTGGGATGTACCAAGAGTAAGAAACATTTACAAAAAGAAGGCTAGTCTAAAGAAAACAGGGGACTGGGTCTGCTTGGTTGTGCTTGTTCGGATGGATGTGCATCCCTGCTACACTGGTGCATTTAGCTGTTTCTGCAGAAGCACACTGGCCCCATCGCTGGATGCTCTCCTCAGAAATGTGGGTGGAAGTCCCACTCCATACCTGGCTGGGAATATAACTCATCCTTAGCTCCACCTCAAAGGACAGGTCAGTCTGTACAAAGTGCTGACAAATTTTTCCCACCCCCTCCTGCCTTGCTAGGCTGAGGTCGCTCAGAGCATGGCCACCAGGCAGGGACCTGGGCCCAGGAGACAAAGAGGAACACTTAGGGAATGCTTTGGGGCTTTAAGCCTGAGATCAGTGCTGAACCCCACTGTGTGACCAGGGCTCCCATGGTCTGCCTGTCCTGACAGCAGAAATATAGAGGGATAGAGGTATGTGGGAACAAAGATGGCACCAAGAGTGTTAGCTATCTGAAGGGCAAGCAACTGAAGATCCTCGAGGCCTAAGGGGTGCCAGTGGCACCCACATGAAGTCTCATGCCTAAATGCCACCATGAATTTAGGGTCCACTTGCAAAGAGTTGTACCACTGGCATACAGGGCAGGGGTAGCGCTCAACAGACTTCAACTCTTGCATGAATCCAGAGCCAAACAGGAGGCGGGGAGAAACAGAAACACACCTGGCTATTTTGTCCTTGCACCTTCATGCTCTGTTTTCCATGGGTGAAAGAGAGGACCTCTCATTGCTCTGCACTGACTACTGGCAGGCAGGAAAGATGACTTCCTTGGGGTCTTACTAGATAAGCAGCACATCAGCAGAAATTAAGTTGTTCCTTGACAAAATCCATGGTGCCCTGTGTCACTTCTGACAGAACAAGAGCCATCTCCATAAGCTTCATTTGAAAATGACAGAAACAGTTGTGTGGGGACAGCAGGATGTTCTAGTTGCTGCAGCCCAGACAAGTCACCTTCAGCATGCTCCGTATGCCAGCCTGAATGGGTGGAAAAAAGAAAGTGGATGATGAAGCACTGCTAATTTGCAAAACACTTAACCTGTATGCAATTATCATACATAGTGCCTCTAGCAGATCAGCTCTGCCACTTTCCGATCTCACAAAACAGCAGACCCATGCTGGGGATCACCACAGGACTATAGCTTCATGCAACTGGATTAAAATGTAGGATGCTGTGTAATTTTCCACAAACATGCTTATTTAATCGGTGCTGCCAGAAAAGCCACTGTTCCTCATTTCCAGAAGAAGTTAGAGAAACACAAAACAAAATAGAAGAGCATTTCCTTTCTAGGCAAAGATGATTTGTGCAAATATTAGGGGTGAATGGGTGGCACTGAATTTTTGCTGTAGTTTTTATCACAGCAGGCACCTAAGGTCATTAAATACAGATGGAATATACTTCCTGTTGCACAGCCAAGATTACTAATAAATCAAAAGCTGCAGGCGTTCAGAAAGTTGTAACAATTGGACTTTTTTATAAAACTTTTCTATAAAGTGGCTGCTTTAAGGAAGAACAAGTGGACTACCTGAACCATAAATCAAAGGTTTTTTTTTTATTTAGTGTTTGAATTAAAACTAATTGGGTGGAAATTAGATAGTAGTTCTTTTCCTGCTTTTGCAGGGAGGTTAAAGAGTGCACCCTCCAATATTTCTGTTGCATTTCTGTTTTCTTAAATGCCCTGTTTTTCAGCTGAAGTGCTTTATCTGTAGAGCTTCTTAATCTTGTATACTAAAAATATGTAAGTGCATGAAACTTGTCTTACATCTAAGTCTCCAATCTTGGATTTTTCTGAATTATGGAAGACCTGGAAATGAGCTTCAAATCCAAATTATATGTTTACAAGCTGGAGACGTTCATTAGGATTATCCTTTCCTTTTTGCTGCTCATCTCAACTGCCTGCAGGCATTTCTTCTTTCCTGCCCATCTACAGCCATTCTGGCACAGCTAAGTGAATTACAGGTGTAGTTTTGGTTCAGCTGCAGTAGAAAACACCACCCTTGTAAATTCTGACAAGTGCCAGGAGCTGTATCAGCTAATTCCTT
>NW_009259184.1:2350572-2395882 GCF_000687185.1 Egretta garzetta
AGGTGGCACCCATTTCCATGTTTCCCTGGAGGAAGGAGACATATTTCCAGAGGCTGTTACGTTATGTGGATCTTGAGGGAACTGCGGCCCTGAGGACTATTTTCTGAGGTTTCATCCACCTGCAGCAAGTCTCACTGTCTCCATTAGAAGGATGCAGGGGAAATCTGCAAGGGGGAATGTCACAAAAAAGAGTTTGGGCTCATAATTTGTTATGCCCACAAAGGTCTTGGCCAGGGCCTGTACGAGACAGCTGCATGCCTGCCCCACAGCTGAGATCTACTCATCCCTCATGTTAACTCAACGGGTTGTGCAGAGCCCACTGAGCAGTAAGTCCGAGGACCTGGCCAGACACAGGCAGGCCTGTAGCCATCATGGACTTAACCAGCATCCCCTGGCTCTGCAATTGATCACATAGGTTGCTATCTGCTCCTCGCACTTGGAGGTTGTCCTCTATTTTACATTTTTAATATCTGAAATTCTGTTGCTCCAAGTGTTTCTTAAATGTAGCGCAAATGGCCTCAGACCTGACACAATAAAAAACTGTTTTCTGTATGGTGATAAAATGATGCCCCTGAGGGAAACACAGAGATATTGCACCTCCCTCTGTCAAAACAGATTCTGGGCAGACGGTGTATCCTTTACATCAAAAATAAAAACCACTGCAAGTGGAATTATGAGAAATGTCATTTATACCAAGGAGGATACCCTGCAGCTGTTCAGGTTTCCTGCATGAATCTTTCATTTGTTTGTGCTTGTTCCTCTTTGTAGTGATGAGACACACATATTTGGGCCTTGCAGGCTGAAGGGCCTGGGTATCATCATTAAGCAGGCACACAAGGAAATGGTAATTAATAAAATAAATGGTGCCAGGTAATCACACTTGGGCTGAGCCTGGAAATCCCACTGCAACTATTTAACATACACAAGAATCTGGCAGCAGACTCGCAGGGTTTCATCTGAGGACTTTTGCCGCTTGAGCCATATGAAGCTCTGGCTGCCTCTGTGATAATTAATCTTCAATTCTCTTTTGTGCGCTTGAATGTTCATGTATTTATTCTCTTTCATAAGCTCCTTTGGCTGGCACATGAACCTGAGGGAAAAAGGGGGAATTATTCATAGAGAGGGAACTGAAGTCGATGGTGTTTTTGTGAGAGGGTGCACCAAGTTCAAGGTCAACTCTTAAACGTGAACAGCTTATCAGAGAATGGGACCCCTGTCTGCTTCAAGGTGATAAGTGTAAAGGTGGGGTTTTTTCCCCTCTAATTTTTTAGCACTGCTATGGAGTATTTGGTTTTATTCTTCTCAGACGGTTTATGAATTTTGGAGTCTTTGAACAGCAGAAAGTCAGCTCTTCTGCCAGTTTTGCCATTCTGCTTTCTCCGCCTAAACCAGAAAATGTCTCTGTCTTGCATGCAGAAGTGTGGCCGTCAGTCTGCTGGCAGCTCTTGGCCCACACGAGAGTTACCACACGCTGCAGGTAACCAGACCACCTAAGCACCGCTGAACAAGTGCCCCCTTGCCAGACAAGTCCCTCCCTGCTTTGCTGTTCAGCACAGAACCCTGGCCTCGGTAGGAGTGCTGTGTGCCCAGCTACACTGCTTGTGTTTGAGACCGCAGATCAGCTCACCTGGGCTTCAGCGCAGCCCTCCCTCGGGCATGCCTGCACCTCCCTGTGTTTAAGCACCAAGCTGGACCAAGCTGGAAAAGGGTCGGTGCCTACAGACTTTCTTTTTTGCTTTCCAAACCATCTTCTGGAGCACTGAGCGCACCATGTAGTGAGAAGCCTTCCTGCTAGGTGAAGGACTCACCTCTTGGTGCCTCGCACTTTTTACGAGAAGAGCTGGAAGCTCTGGAGATTTAATCTCTAGTCCAGCAGATGAATCTCAAGAAGAAGAAAAAAAATCTGAACTCTAGAAGAACTCTAGCAGAATACCAGATACTGTTATTGCAACCTCCAAAAAGCATGCTGGACTGGCCATGACTGCTTAGCGGCCTCCCCAAGCCAAGTCTAGAGCTGCAGCCAGCCTGTGATATGGTCAGCTCTGGTCCCTTGAGAGCTGGGAAGGCTCACAGTGGTATTTCTTCTGATGATGACTTCAGAAGTGTCTGTCCAACACCACCACTCTGAGGGTGTCATCTAAGAGCCAAAAGCAAATAGGGCATTATATGCATTGCATGGCAAAAGCGATCCTCCTCTTTTGTCATGAGCTTCCCTTGTGACAAAGATTCCTCACAAATTCAACTAACATTACAGGACGGTGTGAGCACAAGCAGAAGTGAAACAAAAGTATTCGGCATGAGGAGACACACTGGGCAGACCAAATGGTAACTATAAATGAGGACAAGAGTCAGCTGGAATAATGAGTCGGAAAAAAATTTGCAAAGTTAAAAATCAATAGGCAGCAAAGAGTCAATTAACTGATACCAGTAAAAACCATGTAGGACTGAGAGTGTGATGGCCAGTGAGTATGTCTCTTCACTAGTTTTACCCAAAGACACTTATTCTCCGCTCTTAGCCTACTTTCTGTCACTTTTTTTCAGTCAGACACAAAGAAGGCAGCAGGTAACTCTTTGTATTTTTATTCATTTATCTCTTGTCCATGAATCCAGTCAGCCTCCCAGCAGCTTTGAGTTTTGATAGCCCCAGGGCAGAGGAAACACTTCCCCTAGGTGTTCTGATATGCTCTGAACTCTAGTTTGAGCCTGCAATTACCTGCCTGGCGCCGTATCTCCCTGCCTATGTTAACATTCAGATTTTATCACAGTACCACCATATAACAATGCTATAAACATTTACTCTAATTTTGTAGCCAAGACAGAGCAATGGTAATTTGCCACTGCAATAATGTTTGTGAAGCATTCCTGAAAAATGACAGGCAGGGAAACAAGAATAATTGGAGCTAATGGAGACAAAACCCCACAGTTATAAAGATACATGGCACTTTAGAAAATTGATTTAGTACCTCTAGCCAAAAGCAAAAGGGAGAGTGCATGACATCCAGTCATTCACAATCTATTTATCGTGAGTCTTCCTGACTGAATTGGTATCAGTATAAAGTAATATAATTGATACCAATGGTGCTCCACTGATACAAAGTCAATGTGAGATCAGAGTCAGTCTGAAGATGTGGATTTGAGTTACCTTGCTGCATAATACTTGGTAACACACAAAATATTACCAAATAATTTTTAAATCTCCACATGACTTAAATCAAGGTAGGATACACAGCATTTTGCAGCTCTTGTATCAGAACTGCATAAACCAGAAAAGTTGCTTTAGTGTTTTCTGTGAGAAAAAGAATCACACTTGCCAGGATATCAATTTGCTCTCTCTTGGAAAGGGTCTTGTACTAGCATTTGCCAAACATTGCTTGTCCATATATGTTCGGTTTTTTCGAAAGAGGAAAATATCACTGCGCTTGATTTCACAAGGAAAAGCTGAGTTTCTTGACACACAATAGAAACTTTGAAAATATTCAATGTGCATGTTGGTGTTTAGGCATCTAATTAAGGCATAAAACAGAATATCATTTGAGAGCTTACCTAATACATGGCTAGTTGATATAGTGTGTTGAATTCCATCTGCACTCTTCTCTGCAGCCAGATTTTGCCAGTGGGAGCAGAATGCATTATGCCTTTTCTGTAAAAGTTCTATCATTAGATGCCTAAATATAAATGTAGCAGTTTTATTTTAACATACTTGGACATTTTGACTATTCTGCCTTTTTACAATTCTTTCTTAGTTGGGTGTTGCTAGATATTATATACATATATATACACAATTTTATATTTAACCTGTGATCATTGACTTAATTTATGTAACATATGGCTAAATTAGACAGCTATTTTCCAAGCAAGGCCTCCCATGTGCTTCAATGGCCAGGAGGTTGGTAATTCAAGCATTTTTTCATTACAGTGAGGCATTCCCTTTGTCAGAATAGTTCTCCATCCTTTTACTGAAATTCCCTGAGGAGCAACAAGTGGATTTATTGGCTGATAATAATGGATATCATGACTGGTACCCCTTGAGCATTAAAAAGCTGACACACAGAACAAATTTCCTCCACTCAGAAAAAGAAAACAGTTTTGCCTAAGCACATTCACTTTGTAAGTATGTACGAATTTGGGGCATGCCCTTGTCATCTTTTTGAGCAGGAGCAGTGAATGCTGTTGAGCTTGGAGTTCAAGAAGAAATTTTTGCATGTATATATTACTTCTCCCATGGAGTTTTCAAAAAATGTACTTGCCTTCGGTGATTTACAACAGGATTGTTTGTTTCCTTCTTCAAATGTCTCTCAGAAGATGTTTTTCTGTGTCATCCTTCTTGCAAGAGAAATACGTCTTAAACTAAGCATGCCTCACAGGGAGATTTGCCATTGCTAATGGCTTGTCTTCCACTGTCAGTGATAGTAAAAAACAGTGAAAAGAAACTGCGAAGGAAGACAGCTTTTTGGTCTTTTAGCACTAAAAAACCACTAAACTGGCTGTACAGGTTTAGGAGAACAAAGACTATTCAAGGAAAATTTATATGTATCTGCTAATTGTGCATAATTTATACATTTCAAGGCAAGACTTAGAAATCACTGCTGTAAGAAGTCCAGCTTTCAACTAAAACAAACTTCAGTAAGTAAACTGTTCTTAAGATGCAACTTTTTAAGACTTCCATAATCTCCAACTCAATATTATGCCACTCTCTTGAAATTTCAGTGTTAACTTGCATGAACAAGCACCATTAGGAAAATATGCAGGAAAATTAGATAGAATTGCCTGGAGACAATGGCTGCAATAACATCAAATTTTCTGTGTTCTATTTTGGGGGGTTTTGTTTTCCTTCAGAGAGATTTTCTTCTTTTTCCAAAAGCACAAGCTGGCTAGTAACAGCATCAGAATGTTACATGATCCTGATTTATCCCATTTTAATATACTTAAGTGTTATGCCAGACTTTGAATTGAATCACTTGCTGTCCACGCATCCATCCATCTATCCGTTTGGACTGTATATGGTCAATAGATAGGGGCCTACAGTTTGGTAAACAGAAACTGCTCTTTAGTGTTTAAAACAAGACTCTCACCAGAAAACTATTCATCACATTGCTGCAACTGTGCAGCTGTGCATGAGATGATTAGACCTTCTTTTGCAGTACGTGTCTATTGGGCTTGGTGGTCTCATAGTTGTGTCTGAGATCTGCAGGGCACTATCCACTGGACTACCTCTGTCTTAGATCTGCGAACCATTATTTTATCTTCTGGAATATGGCACAGTTCTGAATGTTCTGAATGGCTTAGCATGATAGCTGGCAAGGCAAAGTAGTGATCTCTTACTGTCGGTTACATCTTTGCCATCAGTCTCTTGACATGAACTCGGGGCTCATTAAATGGTTGGGTGAATGATCTGTCAATCCTACACTCATTCATGGCAGGCCTACTAACGTAGGCCAGGTTGTGCCCTTAGCTGATGTGCAAGCACACCCCAAGCCTATCTCCATGGTCAAAATAGATAATCATGTCTCAGATGAAAGGCAGAAAACCAAGAACTGAGAACTAGTGCTTTTTATACCTCCTCTCTGCTGTAGCTTGCCACATGGGCATCTGTAGTAGCCTGAAGTTATCAGCCCGTCTTTGCCCTTGATTTTGCTTTAGGGAATGTTCACAGACCTAGCTGGCCTCTAGCAGTACATGTGGAACTGTACACCCATGCAGCACACAGATGTACCTGTGTGTTGCGGTTTAAGCCAGCAGGCAGCTGACCACGCAGCTGCTCGCTCATTCCCCCCCTTTGTCAGTGGGATCAGGAGAGAATCAGAAAAAAAAAGGTAAAATCCATGGGCTGAGATAAAGACAGTTTAATGAAAGAAAAGAAGAACAGTAACAGTAATAATAATAAAAGTAATAGAATGTACAGAATATACAAAACAAGTGATGCACAATGCAATTGCTCACCATCCATGGACCAATGCTCAGCTCATCCCAATCAGTGATCATTCTCCCCCCCGTAACTAACTCCCCCCGAGCACGACATCATGTAGTCTGGAATCCCCCTTTGGCCAGCTGGGGTCAGCTGTCCTGGCTGTGCCCCCTCCCAGCTTCCTGTGCACCTGGCAGAGCAGGGGAAGACGAAAAAGTCCTTGATTAGTCTAAACACCACTTAGCAACAACTAAACCATCAGTGAGTTATCAACATTCTTCTAGTACTAAATCCAAACCACAGCCCTATGCCAGCTACTAGGAAGAAAATTAACTCTGTCCCAGACGAAACCAGGACACTATGTATGTGTACTGTATCAATTGCATCTATTCTGTATATTTTTGTTGTATTTTAGATTTTTATATATATTCTGTGTAGATATAGATGGCCTGTGTAACTTGAAGATGGCTAACTCTCTTGAACCCCGCCCTCTGTGTCCAGCTCCACAGAGCCATTCAAATGGGAAAACTGACACTATTTAAGGAAAACAGTACCTGTATGTACAGAGTAGACAGGGATCTGGACAGGCTGGAAAGCTGCCCGGCAGAAAAGGACCTGGGTATGTTAGTCGACAGCTGACTGAATATGAGCCAGCAGTGTGCCCAGGTGGACAAGAAGGCCAACAGGCCTTATTCTTTTTATCAGGAATAGTGTGGCCAGCGGGAGTAGGGAAGTGATCGTGCCCCTGTACTTGGCACTGGTGAAGCCACACCTCGAATGCTATGTTCAGTTTTGGGCCCCTCAATGCAAGAAACACATTGAGGCAGTGGAACGTGTCCAGAGAAGGGCAACGAAGCTGGTGAGGGGTCTGGAGCACAAGGCTGATGGGGAGTGGCTGAGGGAACTGGGGTTGTTTAGCCTGGAGAAGAGGAGGCTGAGGGGAGACCTTATCGCCCTCTACAACTGCCTGAAAGGAGGCTGTAGCCAGGTGGGTGTTGGTCTCTTCTCCCAAGAAGCAGGTGATAGGACAAGAGTTGTCAAGCATTGGAAGAGGCTGCCCAGGGAAGTAGCTGAGTCCCCATCCCTGAAGGTATTTAAAAGATGTGTAGGTGGGGTGCTTAGTGCCATGGTTTAGTGGTGGGCTTGGCAATGCTAGGTTAATGGTTGGACTTGATGATCTTAAAGGTCTTTTCCAACCTAAATGATTCTATGATTCTATAAACAGGACATGGACCTTAGTGTCAAGCAGCCTTCGAATATCTCCCCCATTTCAATATTCATCCTGTTTTTTCGTCTCAATTTTGATAAGAAACTGTAGATCATAAAATTGCAATAGTCTGTGCGTACTTACTCAGGGTTTTTTAACTTACATATTAAAATAGCCATTTCTCCAATGTAGTCATTAGCTGATTTTCCTCCATAGGCCATCAGTGTTGATGGAGGACGTTGTTCTTCGCATTAGCACTTTTAAGCAATATCCAAATGATGTCTTTCCATTAAGATTCAACTGCCCCAAAATCCAATTCTTTCCCAAAATTTTCTAGACTTTAGAAGAGAAGCATAGGTCAGTAGGTGATTTAAAACCCACTTGTGCAACATTAAACTGTGTGGAAACTAAAAAATCAATAAATTAATGTCATTCAAAGGTAAATTTTTAAACAGATAATGGTATTAACCTATTCGTATGGTCATTGGCTGTGCATACAGCAAGGATAACAGGTACAATAGCACTTGAAGAATGAAAGTATATTTATCTCTTTATGTAATACAAATATAATAACTTGCACAATATGATTGATTAGAATGATGGAGCTCGGCGTGGGTGTCTAATAGATGATGGATATACAAAATACGAAACTGAGAACAATTTTCATGTTCATTTAACTTCTTTAAAGTGTTTTAAATTGAGTATTAGAAACTAAATCAGGGTGAATTGTCAGGACTTGGCTGAATGATGCTCACTCAACACAGATTATCTATCACTGGGCTACAGGTTATTTGTTGAACTAATGATCTAAAACATGAGCTAATCGAAAATAATATAAACCCAAAAGCAATCATAAAAGAAGCTGATAGTAGTGTGACAGACAAATCACTCTGTGGGAACAAAATAAGCATGACCTATGTGTACTAGGCATCGGGGGGGGTGTCAGCACAATTTGTCATTGAATTTCTGTTTCTCACAGATATTCATAATTAATGGTAAGCCATTTTCTGCTCCTTGAGTCTCTGGATAGCAAGTAAAAGCTCAGATAAAATCTTCAAATTAAATAGAATTGGATTTAGCCACTACAAATCAGATTGAAGAGGATATCATCATTGTTGCTGTGTTCCCGTTACAGTTGGTGATGCCAATGAAGCATCAAAAGTGCCTGTAGGATATAGCAGGCACATAAACCAATGTGGAGAAAGCAATCACTTCTCCAAGCCTCCCGTTTCATGTCCCATAAACCAGCAGTCTGCTGCTACTGCTTCCCTTTATCTATGTGCCTTTCCAAGGAGGCTGGCATGGCCACTCTTTGAAACGTAGGAATGGTAGGGCTTTCGTTGGCATGGGAAAGAGGAAGATAATGGTAAGAGCTGAGGTCTCAGGAACAGGCAGACAGACACTATTCCTGTAATATGCTAATGACTTCCTACTCCTTCTCAAGGCTGAGGTGAGGCACCACAATCTCGGGGATCTTAAGCAACCCAAAGTTGAGATTCAAGCAATGTTGACCTTGATATGCAGTTCCAGACAGAAATCACTCAAGGCGTACTGCATATGTTCGTGTCAGAAAAACTAAGCAAATGGCATCTCAGAATAGCTTAGGAGACTGCAAATCTCTTCTTCCTTTATCTGAGCCAGTTCTTGATATAGTAGGTGAGTCCCAGCAACCGATAATACTCACAGGACACTTGCAAAGGACTTTGTTGAACAATTCTGTTAACACATAATTGAGTCAATGAATTATCTTCTCTTGTTTGATCTTTTGTGGCAAAATTCCTCATTTTGTCAAGGAAATTTTTTTTTTCATAAAATTTCTCAAAATGGATCATAAATCCTCCTTTTTACTTAGTTGCAGAAAGAACATAAAATGTCTGCTTTTCTGGGAAAACAGCTCTAGAAAATAACTTTTTTGGGGGGATGGAGAGAAATAAAACTACTTCAATAGCTTTTGAACTTCATTTTCATGCATTTTACACTTTAAATTTTCTTGTGGGTGTTTTTCAATCATGCTTATGTCATCACTTTGACAAGAATCTCAATAAAAATTGTACCTTATAATTTGATTTTCAAATGCAATAATTTTCCAAAAACTCTCTGTCAGATGGAGTTCTTAATTGGTAGAAAGGGTAGATATCAGCAGATTTCAAAAAGCATTTGACCTGATATTATTTGCTTAAAATAATAGCATTATATGAAATAAAATATAACCCTTCATAAACGGATTGTAAACCAACTGAGTGATACATCTCAAATTATAGGATTAGCTGAAAAAAATCACCAGCTGAAAGGATTGTTATCAGTCAAATCACCAGGAGATCTGTTTTTAGCTCAATGCTGTTTAATAATTTAATCTATGACGTGGAAGAAAATATGAATCATTACTGGTACTGTTTTCGGATGGCACAAAGATTAATGGATTGGGAAATAATAATAAGCAGAAGTCAGTTCGACAGGATGATTTGTATCTCTTGGTATTTGGGGTCCACATAGATGGAAATCTTCCATAAAGGAGAGTTGAGAGCCTATGGAAACATCCATGGGGCCGCAAAACCAGGTATCAAAGCCATAGAAAAGTTTTGAGGACATGAGTGAATCTATCTTGAAAGTAAGACTGTTCTGTGTGCAATAAATAAGGTGTGGAATATACACTGAACAATAAAAGGAAAACAAAATGCTGAATAACTGCCTGTAAGGGAGCACAGTCTATTTTGATCCACTGAATGAGACAGAGGTCCTGTGAAAAACTAGTTTGTTCCTTTACCATAACTTTACAGTTTAAACCTATCAGATATGGTAAATTGTGAATCAATGTGTGCATATCCTCATGAATATGACGCTAGCTCTCTCTGACTAAAAACGCTTAAAATATTGATTAATCACAAGTATTTTTACCACTGTCATGGGCTAGTAAGTATGTCTCAGTTGTCCCTTATTTTTCTGTTGATGTCGCACAGAGATTAGTGGACAATCAGAGCTAAGATCCTGAGCAGCAGCAGTCCTGCGCTGATACCCCAATGCTTCCAGCATGGATCAGCCCAGGGGATGTGCAGGAGGAGTGACCGGTGGCTGTGTCGGGCTGCTGGCCTTCACCCAGCCCTCAGTGCCCTCCTCACCCTCCTCTTGGCTGCTCTCCTGGCCCACAGGAGAGTGCTGTGCTGCGGGGCTGTGCTGCCAGCAGCGAAGTCATTTGCCAGGGGCTGGAATGCACGGGGTGACCGGGGAAGGGTAAAGTATAACGGCAATCTAGGAATTGAACGGGGCCGGGACCTCTCAGATTTCCATTAATTTATGCGCTACTGGGATAGACATACCAAGCATAAATGCACTCTGTGTTTAACAGGGATTAAATGGTTAAGTTCAAAATTCCTGGTGTGCTGAGCGTGGTCTAGCTGGTTTATAGCGGTAAGCGTGCAGAAGGTTTACTTACAAAATTGATTTATATGTTCATTTATGTTCTTGAATATTGAGAACAGGCAAGGAATTAGCAGTGTTGCATGAGCTGCACCAGCACATTTTTCACCTTATATGGAGAATTGCCTGCCACTTATCAAGCAGGGTCGGATTTGCTGTTATTGTCACATTCCTTAAAGTTGGAAGCAATCATGTTTCTCTGACTAAAGAGTCAGCTCCGAAGTTTACGGTTTTGTAGTTTGAATACTGTTTTTTTTCTCCCAGGAATTGTCGGGATGAGCAGCGCAACCTCAGAAAAATAGCGGCGTGCAACTTAGGGAATGTTCACAGACCTAGCTGGCCTCTAGCAGTACATGTGGAACTGTACACCCATGCAGCACACAGATGTACCTGTGTGTTGCGGTTTAAGCCAGCCGGCAGCTGACCACGCAGCTGCTCGCTCATTCCCCCCCTTTGTCAGTGGGGTCCGGAGAGGATCAGAAAATCCATGGGCTGAGATAAAGACAGTTTAATGAAAGAAAAGAAGAACAGTAACAGTAATAATAATAAAAGTAATAGAATGTACAGAATATACAAAACAAGTGATGCACAATGCAATTGCTCACCATCCATGGACCAATGCTCAGCTCATCCCAAGCAGTGATCATTCTCCCCCCCGTAACCAACTCCCCCCGAGCCCGACATCATGTCTGGAATCCCCCTTTGGCCAGCTGGGGTCAGCTGTCCTGGCTGTGCCCCCTCCCAGCTTCCTGTGCACCTGGCAGAGCAGGGGAAGACGAAAAAGTCCTTGATTAGTCTAAACACCACTTAGCAACAACTAAACCATCAGTGAGTTATCAACATTCTTCTAGTACTAAATCCAAACCACAGCCCTATGCCAGCTACTAGGAAGAAAATTAACTCTGTCCCAGACGAAACCAGGACACTATGTATGTGTACTGTATCAATTGCATCTATTCTGTATATTTTTGTTGTATTTTAGATTTTTATATATATTCTGTGTAGATATAGATGGCCTGTGTAACTTGAAGATGGCTAACTCTCTTGAACCCCGTCCTCTGTGTCCAGCTCCACAGAGCCATTCAAATGGGAAAACTGACACTATTTAAGGAAAACAGTACCTGTATGTACAGAGTAGACAGGGATCTGGACAGGCTGGAAAGCTGCCCGGCAGAAAAGGACCTGGGGATGTTAGTCGACAGCTGACTGAATATGAGCCAGCAGTGTGCCCAGGTGGACAAGAAGGCCAACAGGCCTTATTCTTTTTATCAGGAATAGTGTGGCCAGCGGGAGTAGGGAAGTGATCGTGCCCCTGTACTTGGCACTGGTGAAGCCACACCTCGAATGCTATGTTCAGTTTTGGGCCCCTCAATGCAAGAAACACATTGAGGCAGTGGAACGTGTCCAGAGAAGGGCAACGAAGCTGGTGAGGGGTCTGGAGCACAAGGCTGATGGGGAGTGGCTGAGGGAACTGGGGTTGTTTAGCCTGGAGAAGAGGAGGCTGAGGGGAGACCTTATCGCCCTCTACAACTGCCTGAAAGGAGGCTGTAGCCAGGTGGGTGTTGGTCTCTTCTCCCAAGAAGCAGGTGATAGGACAAGAGTTGTCAAGCATTGGAAGAGGCTGCCCAGGGAAGTAGCTGAGTCCCCATCCCTGAAGGTATTTAAAAGATGTGTAGGTGGGGTGCTTAGTGCCATGGTTTAGTGGTGGGCTTGGCAATGCTAGGTTAATGGTTGGACTTGATGATCTTAAAGGTCTTTTCCAACCTAAATGATTCTATGATTCTATAAACAGGACATGGACCTTAGTGTCAAGCAGCCTTCGAATATCTCCCCCATTTCAATATTCATCCTGTTTTTTCGTCTCAATTTTGATAAGAAACTGTAGATCATAAAATTGCAATAGTCTGTGCGTACTTACTCAGGGTTTTTTAACTTACATATTAAAATAGCCATTTCTCCAATGTAGTCATTAGCTGATTTTCCTCCATAGGCCATCAGTGTTGATGGAGGACGTTGTTCTTCGCATTAGCACTTTTAAGCAATATCCAAATGATGTCTTTCCATTAAGATTCAACTGCCCCAAAATCCAATTCTTTCCCAAAATTTTCTAGACTTTAGAAGAGAAGCATAGGTCAGTAGGTGATTTAAAACCCACTTGTGCAACATTAAACTGTGTGGAAACTAAAAAATCAATAAATTAATGTCATTCAAAGGTAAATTTTTAAACAGATAATGGTATTAACCTATTCGTATGGTCATTGGCTGTGCATACAGCAAGGATAACAGGTACAATAGCACTTGAAGAATGAAAGTATATTTATCTCTTTATGTAATACAAATATAATAACTTGCACAATATGATTGATTAGAATGATGGAGCTCGGCGTGGGTGTCTAATAGATGATGGATATACAAAATACGAAACTGAGAACAATTTTCATGTTCATTTAACTTCTTTAAAGTGTTTTAAATTGAGTATTAGAAACTAAATCAGGGTGAATTGTCAGGACTTGGCTGAATGATGCTCACTCAACACAGATTATCTATCACTGGGCTACAGGTTATTTGTTGAACTAATGATCTAAAACATGAGCTAATCGAAAATAATATAAACCCAAAAGCAATCATAAAAGAAGCTGATAGTAGTGTGACAGACAAATCACTCTGTGGGAACAAAATAAGCATGACCTATGTGTACTAGGCATCGGGGGGGGTGTCAGCACAATTTGTCATTGAATTTCTGTTTCTCACAGATATTCATAATTAATGGTAAGCCATTTTCTGCTCCTTGAGTCTCTGGATAGCAAGTAAAAGCTCAGATAAAATCTTCAAATTAAATAGAATTGGATTTAGCCACTACAAATCAGATTGAAGAGGATATCATCATTGTTGCTGTGTTCCCGTTACAGTTGGTGATGCCAATGAAGCATCAAAAGTGCCTGTAGGATATAGCAGGCACATAAACCAATGTGGAGAAAGCAATCACTTCTCCAAGCCTCCCGTTTCATGTCCCATAAACCAGCAGTCTGCTGCTACTGCTTCCCTTTATCTATGTGCCTTTCCAAGGAGGCTGGCATGGCCACTCTTTGAAACGTAGGAATGGTAGGGCTTTCGTTGGCATGGGAAAGAGGAAGATAATGGTAAGAGCTGAGGTCTCAGGAACAGGCAGACAGACACTATTCCTGTAATATGCTAATGACTTCCTACTCCTTCTCAAGGCTGAGGTGAGGCACCACAATCTCGGGGATCTTAAGCAACCCAAAGTTGAGATTCAAGCAATGTTGACCTTGATATGCAGTTCCAGACAGAAATCACTCAAGGCGTACTGCATATGTTCGTGTCAGAAAAACTAAGCAAATGGCATCTCAGAATAGCTTAGGAGACTGCAAATCTCTTCTTCCTTTATCTGAGCCAGTTCTTGATATAGTAGGTGAGTCCCAGCAACCGATAATACTCACAGGACACTTGCAAAGGACTTTGTTGAACAATTCTGTTAACACATAATTGAGTCAATGAATTATCTTCTCTTGTTTGATCTTTTGTGGCAAAATTCCTCATTTTGTCAAGGAAATTTTTTTTTTCATAAAATTTCTCAAAATGGATCATAAATCCTCCTTTTTACTTAGTTGCAGAAAGAACATAAAATGTCTGCTTTTCTGGGAAAACAGCTCTAGAAAATAACTTTTTTGGGGGGATGGAGAGAAATAAAACTACTTCAATAGCTTTTGAACTTCATTTTCATGCATTTTACACTTTAAATTTTCTTGTGGGTGTTTTTCAATCATGCTTATGTCATCACTTTGACAAGAATCTCAATAAAAATTGTACCTTATAATTTGATTTTCAAATGCAATAATTTTCCAAAAACTCTCTGTCAGATGGAGTCCTTAATTGGTAGAAAGGGTAGATATCAGCAGATTTCAAAAAGCATTTGACCTGATATTATTTGCTTAAAATAATAGCATTATATGAAATAAAATATAACCCTTCATAAACGGATTGTAAACCAACTGAGTGATACATCTCAAATTATAGGATTAGCTGAAAAAAATCACCAGCTGAAAGGATTGTTATCAGTCAAATCACCAGGAGATCTGTTTTTAGCTCAATGCTGTTTAATAATTTAATCTATGACGTGGAAGAAAATATGAATCATTACTGGTACTGTTTTCGGATGGCACAAAGATTAATGGATTGGGAAATAATAATAAGCAGAAGTCAGTTCGACAGGATGATTTGTATCTCTTGGTATTTGGGGTCCACATAGATGGAAATCTTCCATAAAGGAGAGTTGAGAGCCTATGGAAACATCCATGGGGCCGCAAAACCAGGTATCAAAGCCATAGAAAAGTTTTGAGGACATGAGTGAATCTATCTTGAAAGTAAGACTGTTCTGTGTGCAATAAATAAGGTGTGGAATATACACTGAACAATAAAAGGAAAACAAAATGCTGAATAACTGCCTGTAAGGGAGCACAGTCTATTTTGATCCACTGAATGAGACAGAGGTCCTGTGAAAAACTAGTTTGTTCCTTTACCATAACTTTACAGTTTAAACCTATCAGATATGGTAAATTGTGAATCAATGTGTGCATATCCTCATGAATATGACGCTAGCTCTCTCTGACTAAAAACGCTTAAAATATTGATTAATCACAAGTATTTTTACCACTGTCATGGGCTAGTAAGTATGTCTCAGTTGTCTAATTTACCAAATTGCAGGTATTGATCTGAATCTGATACCTGAAGTTCATTATTCTTTACTGTTCTGTTTAAAACATTTCAATCTCCTACTCATAAAAAGGAAACCACTGCATTTAACATAGATAACTAGCCTCAGCATGCAGAGCAAATCAGTCATGAACAATGCATCCACTGGAAATCACTGGCTGAATTAGTAGGTGGATATTTACAACACTGGTATTGATTCAAGCAAAGTATGCCTGGTTTCCAAATGATTCATTAACTGACAACTGTGATGAAAATGTAAACTCTGTAAATGAAAAGATTATCTAATAGAAGCGTCTGCCTGCATATCTGCAGATTTCTTTCTGCACCCAGCCTCCTGCTTCTTCAGTAGGCAGAAATTATTTTAACCAAAGCAGTACAACAGTTTGTAACCAATTTCTGAATAATATGAATCATAAGCAAGTACTACCGAAAGCTTTTCTGAGGTTTCAAGGAGAGAGAAAGAATGAAAATTACCTAAGCCCTTTTAACAGGAACAAAATAAAGGTGCTAATGCTGAAAGGTTTGATTCATCTTTCTTTTTAGATTAATCTTGCATTTAGAGCTCTCTTCACAGAATCCTATTGGCAGAAAGAAAAGGAATAACATGATCAAGCAGAAAGAAGTGGCCTTTATTGAATTGTAATGAGTTTCAGGGACAGAAGGCTATAAGCAAATAAATAGAAATATGCCAACAAGTTAAGTTGAGAGACTTAGATGATCTATGTTCTCTTGTGCGTTCAAAGTATACAAGACAGGTGATTGATCTGGTGGAGATATTTGAAATGTAAGGGTCATACATAGCACTATCTGGGCTGCTGATTTTTTTATCTGTTTCTGCCCTGTTCCTTTGCAAAACAACAAAGAGTAAATTTGCTTGCATTTGTACAACACCAAAGATGCTCTCATGCTGGACACCACAGAGAAAAGTAAATAGATGATGAAAACCCAGGGAGGATGAGGTGTGGATTTCTAGAAAGCGACATAGAATTCATCAATTTGCTTTGAAACCTCACATTGTTAAAAAAAAATGAGGCAACGTGTACCTCTAATAGTATTCCATACTTAAAAACTACCAGGCTATTCCAAAATGGTTCCTCATGGCACTTTTTTTGCTACCTCTGATGGGTGTCAGGCTGTTGTGGTTTAGCCACAAAACCAGAACACAAGCAAAGGGGATATTTGACTTCCTCCAGCTCCCAAACAGATGGGCATAAAGAAACTGAAGCCATTATTTTCCTCATGGGAGTCAAATGCCAACCTTCCCCAAAAACTAACACACACACCCCCCAGCAAACTAAGGTAGATGAGTCTGATTTGTGGAACTGCGGCACATTTGTGTTGTGCCTCTGCCCAACGGGAGCAGGGTGGGACATCTCCAAGAGGTGCGCAGGAAGTTTCACTGAGGAGCTCTTAGGCTATTGATAAAAAGTGCAATTAGAAAGCTTGCGCTCATAGTGGATTTGAGATCTGATGTTATATAAATGTTTACTGCTCTTTGTCAGCTTTGTTAGATTTGGGTTGGAAAATGAGGGTCGAGGAAACTGCCCCTGGCAGGTGCTGGTTAGGGAAAGCAAAGGTATGCGTTGGAAGCAGAAGTAACGGGAACTGGAATGGCGAACGCAGCAGATCGCTGTCAAATAGTTTGACTAAGAGCCGTCACAGAGCTCCATAAATGCCATTAAAAATTTAGCTGAAAGTGTCTAAGCCATTTTAAAATGTTTCACAGTCACTCCAAGATCTGTAGAAAATATTACTCTGTATTTGAGGGATTTTTGTATTTGTGGAGTGTTGTTAAAATCATATCCTGGAAGCAAGCTTAAGCCAACCATCCTAGTAAGCAAGGGTTTAGAAAATCTCTGTATGGAACTGAAATCACTCCCTGAGGAAAAGCACGGCACACATTATGGCAGGGAAGTGCTTCAGTGTCATTACCATGCAGGTCTGTTCAACTCCTTCGACAAGCATTGCCGTATGTGTGTTTTCTTCCTCTCCATTGACTGCATCAAAATTGGGTTAAAGCATCATGTTCTGCCAAACAAGCTCAGCAGAACAGAAAATGATTTCCCTCTGTACAACATAAAATTATAGGCATCAGATGCTGTAAATATCATAACGCCACAATAAAGCTACCAACACCAGGTAGTGAGGGTACTTTTAATCCTTGTAAAACTAGACAGAGAGCGCTGAGCTCTTTAACAGTAAAGAGGAATGAGAGGTGTGTCATAAGATAGATATAAAATATCAGGAGGGTAATGAAAATGCATCTCAAATTTTGTATTCCTTACCCTTTTTTTGGCGTGTTCATCCATGACCTTGGGCAGTAAATTAAAACAACATTCTTCATGCCTGTCAGAGCTATGACACTGTATAATAAATTGACCTATAAAACTTATTCCTTTATATTGATTACTGTATTTTTTTCTCTGATTGATGAACAACATGTTAGTAATCTATTTATTTTCATCATCAAAGTAAAGGATAACCAAATATAATTTGCTTTTGTACATACATATATGGAGTGATATTTTGAAATATGCTGTCAGAATAAATATTGCCCAGGGTTTAAGATTATTCTTATCCTAATCTTTTGTTTTCCTTTCAAAATGTCCTGATCCAATTTGTACAAGGCTTTGTTTGCATGTCGTCATCGTGTCCCCCTTGCCTCGCCCCCCAAAAAAACCATAGAAAAATTCTGGAGAAAGACAATATCTGATAGGAAATACCATAACTTTTCTTGCAATGAACCATTACTTAATAAACTCTAAATTCTCCACAGAGTGATGGCAAGTCTTAAAATATGCATGAATACTCCATTGCTCATATTGTATTTAGCTGTGATGTGAAACAAGGGGTGTGAAATATCCTTCCACTTCCTCCTACCACTGCTCATTAGGTAGTAGGGTTAAAATGCTGTTGCTGACACTCTTGTTTGTATTTGAAACACTCAGACCTTTGAGAGTGCCAAGAGTGGCTTCCCTGAGCTCTGGAAATTATTATATGTATCAGATGATATACTGATATCGCTATAGTCTGCAAATTGTAAATCATAATTTAGTATTTCACTTTAATGGCAAAAAGGAAACCCCGGTATAGGATCAGGGAAACCTGCTGGGGCACGTTCAGCCAAGAAGGATTTTTCTTAAAATGGAACAGACATTTGACTGCAAATTCACAAAAGGCACTAAAGTATTCATGACCAGTTCTACCACAGTATTTCCCATGGAGAGTCATTTAGACATGAAGAATATGTGTAACACAAATACTTTTTTCGTTTTTATCTGGGCCTTCCCATTTACTAAGGTTAGGGGACAAGACTTATGCTCCTTTGTGCAATAGAAACAATTACTGCAATTTTTCAGTTTGAGTACTGTGGTATTTTCTGACCATAAGGTCATCTGAATCCCTTGGATTTCTCTGCTTGATCCTTAGTTTAATCAAGTGGATTGCTTGGATTGGAGAAGATCAGACAGCAGAGACAGATCCAGGCTACAAAATATCCATAAACTGCATTCAAATGTGAAAACTAAGGGATGGTTAAGCCTAAAATTTTAAATTGGCGGAATTTTCCAGAACTATATTTCTAACACTATTCCAGTTTTTTTAGTACTATGATATTTCTCTTGCTGCACAACAACTTTGAGGAGGAATGACTATTTCATCTTCCTAGGAACATCCACACACAGAATTGTAAATGGCCAGCATCCACCAAAATAAACCAAAGCAAGCTGCCACATTATTTGTAAGATAAGAGGCAAAATATGCAGTTTAGGCACTATACAGTTCTATTAACCTGAACTCGCACTTTGCATGTAATGCCACATGGACTAAGCTTAGCATTAGCATTTCCATGCCTGTATAAGAAAAAAAGTCTGTATTTTTTTCAAGTCTTCAAGCTGATAGCTGAACAATGGACAGGGATTTAATGGCAGACTAAATTCTGCTCAGAGGTTGTGAAGCTCCATACAAGTCCCTTCACTTTCAAATAACCTAGGCCTGGCTAAAACTTTGAAGACCCAAGGGCTGCTGCATATACATAGGTCCCAGCAGCTGTTTGATGGTGTGTGAGACAGGCAACATGGTATCAGTCCATTTTTTAATATATCGTAGCTCAGACACCATAACTGTGATTTTAAGCACAGAACATGCTTGTCTTAAAATCAACAGATCAAGCTGTGTCCTCCCCTTCTGCCAGGTGGAGATCCAGAGCCTGGGCAGCCTCAGCACCACGTAACACAAGTGTGTGCACATTGCCTGTTTGCAGCATGCTAGACTCATTCTTCCATAGCCTTGAGAGAGGATCTGATATCTGTCATGATGAAATGCAATGGAAAAGATACATTTTGTCAAATGTATGAAATGGAAAATAAGTGAGGAAAAAACTTGCACATGTTCTCTTCTTTTGTCAATGCTTTTCAGAGTAAACAGATACAGTAATGGGGGAAAAAATAGTATTTTGCATACATCATTCATACCAAAGAATTAGATGCTGATATTCATCCTGGTTACTGCATGGATGCTTCTGCTGAAGCTGAGCTAAGGAGGCAACAGTCACTAAAGGCTCTGTCATAGCTGCATGAGCACCAAGCTTGTGCTTCCCCAGCAATTTAAACTGATATAACCACAGTGGTACTCAATTCCTTCCTTGTCTGAGCGGATGCTGAAGTTCACCCAGTTGGGTGGTGAGAAGTGCAGTGATCTCTTCTGGCCTCAGACTGAGCACTGCTTCATTTTGTTGGGTTAGGTCTCAGCTGGATGCTCTCCTGGTACCAGCCTGTGCAGGGCAAGAGAAGAGGAAGGCAGCCCCAGTTGGCAATTAGTCTGGTGTACACTGCTGTGGCCATCACCCACAGCCTCGCTTAGAAGGGAGGAAACCTTTTCCCAGTTCACTTTTCCAGGTGGTTCAAGTGAGCTTACACTAAACAACAACAACAAAGTAAATCCAGGGAATGCAAGCTGAAACCCAGTGCTCCATACCATCTCCTTAGCCCTTGTGCCTCAGAAATGCTATCATTTTACACCTGCAGCTCCAACAAGACACCTGAAAATTATCCAAATGCATGCACATAGCTTTCTAGAACTTTAAATTACTAACTTTGGTGTTGAAAAGAGCAGGTTTTTCTCATCATTGGGCAGAAAGCAATATAGTTTTATCCCATTTTGGGAAAACGTGTGTGATGGGTGGACCCTGCCCAGACACCAGGTGCCCTCCAAAGCTGCTCTATCACTCCCCTTTTCAGCAGGAAGCAGGACAGGGGAGAGAAAATGGAACGAAAGGCTCGTGAGTTGAGATAAGGACAGGGAGGGATCATTCGCCAGTTACCGACAAGGGCAAAAATGACTCAGCTTGGGGAAATTAATTTACTACAAGTCAAATCAGAGTAGGAGAGAATAAAAAAACCCTGAATCTTAAAACACCTTCCTCCCACCCCTCCCTTCTTCCTGGGCTTAACTTCACTCCTGGTTTTCTCTACCTCCTCCACCCGAGCGGTGCAGGGGGACGGGGAATGGAGTTGGGGTCAGTTCATCACACGCTGTCTCTGCTGCTCCTTCCTCCTCAGGGGAAGACTCCTCACACTCTGTCCCTGCTCCAGCTTGGGGTCCCTCCCACGGCAGACAGTCCCCCATGGTCTTCTCCAGCCTGGGTCCTTCCCACGGGCTGCAGTTCTTCATGAACTGCTCCAGCATGGGTCCATCATTTCCACACGGTGCAGTCCCTCAGCAGCAGACTGCTCCAGCGTGGATCCCCTGAGGGGTCACCAGCCCGGCCAGCAAACCTGCTCCAGCCTGGGGTCCTCTCCCCACTGGTCCACAGGTCCTGCCAGGAGCCTGCTCCAGCGTGGGCTTCCCATGGGGTCACAGCCTCCTCCAGGCACAGCCACCTGCTGCAGCATGGGGTCTTCCATGGGCTGCAGGTGGAGATCTGCTCCACAGTGGACCTCCATGGGCTGCAGGGGCACAGCCTGCCCCACCATGGGCTGCACCAGGGACTGCAGGGGAATCTCTGCTCTGGGTCCTGGAGCACCTCCTCACCCTCCTTCTTCATTGACCTTGGTGTCTGCAGGGCTGTGCCTCTCATGTCCTCTCACTTCTCTTCTCTCTCCGGCTACTGTGCCGCAGCAGGTTTTTTCCGTCTTAAATATGTTATCCCAGAGGCGCTACCACCATCACTGATTGGCTTGGCCTTGGCCAGCAGCGGACACAGGGAAAATTTCTAGCAGCTTCTCACAGAAGCCATCCCTGTAGCCCCCCCACTGCCAAAACCTTGCCATACAAACCCAATACAAGGAAATAGCATAATGGGCCCAGATTCTAAATCCTCCCACGGTTCCTTTTTCATGCTCTGCACAGGACTTCAGGATTTCTTCCAGCAATGACAACAAAAAGGTAACTGACATTAAGCACCATTAACTCTATGTTTAAGGGCTGTTCTGTTTATTACTCAGTCTTCTCTCACCAAAAATAATAAACATTGAAGAGGTAGTCTTTCCAAGAATTAAACTAATGAAAAGAAAATAAGTGTATGATCTTTTGAAGGACCATAAATACCGTTGTCTTCCAACACATTTTAAAGAAATATGTGTATTTACTGTGTTTAAATCAACATAAATAAATCAGCAATCCAGAAAAATGGATTAGTTATGACATTCATTTTTCCATTGTGTATTTAAGCCCTCAGAAGCCCCATTTTTTGTGTTCAGACCTCGTTGGCTCTTTGCAACTCTTTTTCTAATTTCCTTAAGACTGTGTTTCCACAGACATGGAGCTATTCTGTAAAAATGATAAATCGGCCTGTTAGAGATATTCTAAAACTCTATTCTTCATGTCTATCTAGAGCACTGCAGTGCATGCTTCTTGGAAGCATTAATAGCTGCATTTCATTTTACTATATAAATATTTAAGATTTGTAATTTCTCTGTTGCTGACACTGCCAGTGCCAATGCAATGCAATGTTTCATTATCAGTTCCTAGTATACACATAATCTTGTCAGACTTTGTTTCCAATAAATATAGCATGATACATTTTGAATATTTGAATAGCTGAGTGCATTCATACTGCTTTCAGTCATGACCTGCTTACAAATTCCCAGCTAAGGAGTACAGCCACATGGAACAATAACCTGCAAGCATTGTGCCAATATATTTTCATTAGTCAGTGACACTTAGCTGCAGAAAAAAATTAATCTACATCCTTCAGAAACAAGTCAACTTGACTCCTGGATCCCCACATTAGCATGAGCCACATCCAGGACACATATTGTTTTGTTTCAAAGTTTTAAGTGGATCATTCAAATTTAATCTGCCCACATCCATTCCTTCTTCAGCAATTTGCCAATCTCTTTCTCCGTCTTTTGAGAATTTCCTTGTGTGTGAATATCCAGGAGGAATGGTTGTTCTCTTAGGTGTTCCAAGAAATCAGTCTCAGAACAGGTATTTATTAATGGTCCCTGCTTTTGAACTGGCTGTGAATTTTGTATTATACTCCACCTTTCTGAAAGCTGCAAGGTGTTTTATCAAAAGTGAAGATAATTTGGGGGGAGTCTCTCCTTTCATGCTAGATTACAGCAAAGGTAATTTTAGGTAATATGGGAGCACTTTGTGAGACTTCCGCTGCTGCATACGTACATTCAGATCTACTGAATTGCTGTGGAGTAACACAATATTATGTGGGACGTACCCAGGCTCTAACACAGAGGAGAGGAGGCAAGGGCACAGGTAAAAATTTAAACTGCTGTCCTCTAGATAAAGCATCCTAAACCGTGATAAATGACAGCCCTGCCTGACCTCACAAAACAGAGGTCCAAAAGCCATCTGTCTCCTGCCTTCCTCCCAGCCAGCCTAGAAACTATTCCCCTGATTTCCCTTTCACACCTGGTGCCAGCATCATGGATCCTCTGTTGCCTGCTGATGCATTTCCAGAACTCTTAATCTGGAGTTGATTAATGCATTTCTTAATTTCTGGTTCTTGGAACTGAGCGATGGATGATAAGGGGACACTGGCTGTCGATGAAAAAGGTTTCTGGCTCACACCACGTTGTGGTTGTGAGGGGCAACAGTTAACATACACAACTTGCATGCATCCTATCAGCTTGGACTAAAGATAAATCTGAACGTTATTGTTAATTTTCAGGATTTTAAACCTGAACTCAGAATAATGGAAGGCTAATTTGCACTTTTTGAATGCTTCTGATTTTGGCAGTACTGCTCTTAATGACCAGGTCCTCTTTTTGAGAGCTCATGGCCAATGCCTTCATTATTGCCTCATCATTTTTCATTCATTAATTTTTTTTAATTTAATTTAGTTTCATTTAATTTCATTTTTCTTTCTTTTTTTTTTTTTCAGGGGGCAATTTTGTCTACATGTAAAATTTCTTATATATTTCTGGACTTTGTGGACATACAGCATCCTGGGCAGTTACCCTACAATGACTCTGGCTGGCCATCCTGGACTCCTTCTTCACTGCACATCTGCAGTTCAGTCTGACAGTTTCAGAAAACTGGATTTACTGCTTGATCAGGATCCAGCGGTGACTGCCTATTGCCCTGTAGCAGATTTGGTAAGCACACATATTTCACTCACATACTTCATTCACAGGGGGTCCAACAGTTCAAGGAGGAGTCCACCCCCTTCTGTGTCTGAGCCACACTGTCCAGTCATGCATGCACAGAAAATATGACTCACTGGCAATATTAGAGGCCTGTGGAAATGGATATTTGTAGATCTGACCCCTAGACACTGAGTAAAACATCTCGGTACCTGAACTGTCCCCCTAGTGCCGTCCTCCCAGATCTATTTACCTGCTAACTGTGTGCTTTGGCCTCCAACGTTATGGTTAGCTTATCTTTATTCTTTCCTGCCATCTTAAATAGCACTGGACTATGGAGAATACAAGGGTTAGTTACAGAAGAAATTTGGTTGTCAAACTGAAGAACTTAGCAAAGTCCAAATTTAGAATAGAATTAGATCCTACTCATCCATCCCATGGGCTCAGGTAGGGACATTTCCCACCAGCATAAATGTCTTCCACTTTTCATACATGCAACAAACCATGTACCAGGAGAAGCTTTCTTTAGTGATAGTTGTATTTAAGCAACTACAGCATCGGACCCTACCAGAAATAGAGGCTAGTGAGGTTTTGTCTCCGCTCAGTGGCTCATGGTTTATGGTCAGAGACAAATTAACACTGGGATGTTGGATACCCAGGCCCAAATCCCTCTAACATCTCTGGTGTTAGGACTGAATTCTGTATATTCCACAGATGAGATGAAACTCTATTTTCCTAGATGAAATGTCTAGCCACCAGTATCTCCTCTTTGATGCTGGGTTTTGTGCAAGAAAGGAACTATCTAGAGTTGGTACCAGGTCTTTGGAGAGAATCCATGGCTGTATATACCTAGAAGGAAAGAAACAGCCTCCCCCCGCACTGTAGAAGTCCTTTTAAGGACAGAGATTTCTAAGCTTAATATATAAACTTCTTAAGTACCTCATCTCCTTTAGCACTGAAGTAGGAATCAGCCCAAAATGTTAGGTTTGCAAATTGACAGTGCTGAGCAATATTATTATTATATTAGTAAAACTACCCCTGAAGTTCTGTAATAAATAAACAATTTTTTTTATAATTTTTATTGAAGTCTGTGTTGCAGAAGCTTATGAAGATCTGCAAGACTATAGACTATCTTACCAAAACCAAACTAAAAATAGCAGGACACCTCTTTTGTACCACATAGCTCACCAGGCAACATGCACAGCCACACAAAGAATGTCATTTGCTCCTCAGAGCTCTCCTCCACTGCTTGGACCATAATTTGCAGCTTGCTATTCAGCTCAGTTCCTCTCCCCTCTGAAACCAAACTGATCTCTTATAATGGCATTTAAATGGATGTTCTGGGGTTTACTGGGCAGGCTGGTGAATAGCCCCGCCGTAGGTGACAACCACTTCTCTTAAGGGGTCATAGGTGAATTCCATTTAGATCCAGTACAATGAAAGGAGAAGCTCCTCATAATCATATTAAGAAATTTTGAAAATATATTTCAGGTTTATCGTACTTTTTTTTTGCATTAAAGCCCAGATTAGTCAGGAGTTGTCCTTTAAATGCAGTACCCTTTTAAAGGTTCTGTTGTCTATTTATTCTCTCTTTGGTAAAAAAAAATATGTGTGTATGTATCTCCTATCCAAAGAAAGATAAACCTTTCTGTCCCAAGGAGCAGACTAAGGGCTTGACCTCTTGCTGGATGAATGCAAACACAGCCAATGATGAATTAGTCATGATGAGCAGATGAGGGGAAATAGAGTAGAGATGGTGATGAAGAATAAAAGATGTAGAAATATCAAAAAGGCAATTCTACAAGGACTAGTGTGCAATATGGTGGGCAAAGGAGCAAAGGGCTTATTTTCATCCTAGGCTAGCTTTTTTGTTTTCACTCGCTGGACATTTCAATTGGCTTAAATATTTATCAACTGTAGCATTTAGTGCAAGATTTTTTTTGCTATCCAATGAAGTGACACAAAGAAGAGCTGAGTAAACCTAACCTTTATACATTTAAAAAGCCAACCTTGAAATCCTTCGTAGTTAACAGAGGAAGTCACTTTCCCTTCAGAAATCCTGATCGTGTTTGCATAAACTGTGTGTGAGGATGTGGTGAAGCACTGACTCACATCGCAGATGCCCAAAGCTCAGAGGCGGTGTCTTAATTCACCCTGAATCAAGTGAATAACTCGTACGAAGAAGACCATAAGAAAACGTGACACGGGGGTGGACTCAGCCGTTGGGCTGTCTTCAAATGCCTGAGAGCCTTCAGGTTTAGTACCAGAGGTAACATCATGATGCTGAAATGCTTTTCGTTACATCTACCCAACACAGTGGGTAGCTTGTGCCATGAGATGCTGTCGTGGCTGACAGCTGAGCTCAGGGAATGGTGTCACCACTTGCTTTACTGTGCCCCACATGGAAACTTTTATCATTGCTTTCTGCAGCCTCAGGGCAGGGGCATTTCCCACAGTCAGCTGAGCTCGTCCTATGTCTTCATCCAGGACTGTAATGGTGCATTTCCAATCCCCAGGTGCTCCCTGTCCTGAACCTATATGATCCAAATCTGCAATTTTGTGGACTCAAGAATGTTCTGGTCTGCCAGAAAGCAGATGTATCCTTGAGTGTGAGCCTGACTGAGGTTTAAACCCATCCCTGATCCTTTCAAAGCTTACTTCAATGTGTGCCCTTGGGTGGAGATGTAGCACACACAGGCGTCCCTGTAGAATAGGGGAAGTTATTGGTAGAAGGGCAACAGAGCTTTGTTCTGACCAGTAATGTTTCAATGGTATGAAACACCTTCTTGTGAGCAGAGCTGTCTGTAAAGCACTGCTGAGAGCCTGGGACAGATCTGATCATTAGTGGGAAATGCTGTAGCAAGCACTAATCAATGCAATTAACACGGTTATTTAAACTTTTTGCTTACAAAGTAATTGTCGGGGTAATAAAAAATAAGGTTGTGAGAAAATTAGCCAGCTATCCTACAACAGTCCTACTTTTGCTCCATTGTTTTAAGTCTCCTCATTGCCTCAACCAAACTTAACTAAGCCATAGTGCCTGGAAAACCCGTGAAAATAAAAAGGCAAATAAAAGTAAACTACATTCTTCTTATGCTTTAACATAATTCAGTACTAATAATTTCCTTAAAACAAAAATGGTTTCTTCAATTAGTTTATTTTCACAGAGGTTATAAAAAGCGGAATCTAGATCAATAATGGTAATGGTTACAGGATTTGTTGAGGCTTTCTTCTCAACAAACATCCTGAAAAGCAAACCAAGTTGATTTCAGATGTTTGGTAGACGAATAGGATATACAAAAGAATTTTCACCATGGCATTTAAATGCTGATTTCCTCATAATGTAAATGAGAGTGTTTTCTTCAGCAGAGTAAAGAGAAATGGTTTGTTGTTAAACTGTTCTATACAAGATGGTAAGTGGAGGATTTTTTTATTCTGCATCAGTGAAGTGGAAAAATGTACGTGTGCCCTTCTGGGCCGGTAGGATTTCCCTGCTCCACTCCCTGCTGACCACCACTCCCTCACCCATCTCTATGCAAAGCTGTGTGGAAATGAGAAGCTGATCTGGCCCTAAGCGTCCTATCTTGGCCTTCAGGAAATGGTGCTACTTCATTTAGGGAATTTGAAAGATTACAGCAGATAAGTTATAAGGTGAAAAAAAGATGTTTACAAGACAAAACCCACTCGTTAACTGCTAGAAAGCTGGGGATAAAAAAGGCAGGCTGCAAGTTTTTTTGGCATTTAACTCTACAGATTATAGCTGCTGTGTAGATGTTCTTTCAAATTAATGGTAAGTTGAAAAGAATCCATTTTAAAAAGGTGGCTTTTTAAAGGACCCATGGATTCAAAATGTGATTTCTACTTGTATGCACAGTTCACTTGACAGTGCAGGTTTTTCACACAGGTTTGTGTTAATAATTTATGTAGACACAAACTCTTACATGCCTTATAAAAATGGAGCACAGCTGGATTTGTGCATTTACAATCCATCCTCTATATACAACTCAGAGTGAAAAAGCTTTGTGTGCTGAAGTAGAAAGAGAAATCATAGGGAAGCCTCTCTGTAAATTTAGTTCTTATTGTGAAGAATCTGAATGCACACTGAAGTGAGACATGGGTAGCATTCACATTTCTTTTTTGGTTGTTTGCCTTAAATTCCTGCAGAGGACCATAAGGAGCTCCACATTTTCTTGTATCCTGTAAACACCCACAGTAGTACCATTTTAATGGTCTCTGTGAATGCAGGTGATTCATTTAATGGGAAAAAAAAAAATTCTATAGCCATGCCAGCCATCCAGGTGCAGCCTGAAAGGAGTAAAGGAGGACTGACTCCTTTTGCCACTTAGCAGACCATTGGATGTGGTTATTATGATACCCCGGAGTCAACCCTGGGGATCACAGCTGCTCATCTTAACATATCTAATGAAGTGCAGATAGGAAAATTTACATGATAGTCTTAATCAAAGCAGAGAAAAGAAACTAAAATTTCCACTATTAATTTGCTGGTCACACTGATACAGAACTGCTATGTAGTCTGGGGACAAGACTTTATAGCTGCTGGGGCTGATCCAAAGCTCTTTGCAGTGAACGGTAGCCTCTGAATTACATGGGATTGCCTTCATTGACTTAAATGGTCTTTGGAGCACATCCATAATGAATTATTGCTTCATATAGTCCACAAGCATGATTAAAAATATTAGGTGAAACCCCAGGGAAGAAAAGGAGGTATATTACAAACTTCTGTCACTTGATTTCCCATTACAAAATTCCCTATTTAATAAATAGCATTGATTCAGATTACATCCAATCACAGTCTGATCAAACCTCTCATTCACAAACCCAGGTCTTTTCATGATAGTCTGCAATGCTTGGATTCTATGTTTATGGGGCAGTGATAATGGTGTGGTGCACTCCAGACAGTCTGGTGGAATTGATCGGGTTACGGGGACACTCTTAGGCCTATATCATCACAGGAATCACCTGTATTTAATACACGGAAATGAGTGGCTAAAGCTCTGAATAAAAAAGAAGCTACGTCCATAGTCCAAAGGATCTCATGAGGCAATAGATTACATCTGACCCTAATTAACAGCATCTCATGTTGAGGATAAAGGTTTCTCATTTTTATATTTCTTTCAAGTTAATAAGAATAATGTAACGATCTACATGACATCGAAACCTGTCTGAAAACATATGACTATACAATTCTGATTCACCTGGAGCGACAGTGAGTAGGCAATAAAAGACAGATCATAGTCAATGTATTTAACAATAACAGGGTGGCGTCAGGCTACTGAAATAAGATTTCGAAGAACTTTTAAGTTCTATTTAACATTTTGGCACTTCAGAAGTTCTCACCTAATCCTAAATTCTACAGCATGAATGCAAACACACAGCTCATTAACTCTTAAAAACACTGCACTGGTCCCCAACATAACCCGACATCCCGTCCATAGACACAATACAACTTTCCTCTACAACTACCTGAGAGGAGGGTGTAGTGAGGTGGGTGTTGGTCTCTTTTCCCAGGTAATGGGTGATAGGACACAGGAAATGGCCTCAAGTTGCACCAGGGGAGGTTTAGGTTAGACATTAGGAAAAATTTCTTCACAGAAAGGGTTGTCAGGCACTGGAACGGGCTGCCCAGGGAAGTGGTCGAGTCCCCGTCCCTGGAGGTATTAAGATGGGTAGACAAGGTACTTAGGGACATGGTTTTGTGGTGGGATGGCAGGGTTAGGTTAACGGTTGGACTTGATCTTAAAGGTCTTTTCCAACCTAAATGATTCTATGATTCTAAAATAGGCATGCTTGCCAAAATCTTCCCGTGAGAGGAAAAGTCCTCGCTGCTCTAAGCATGCATTAATGGCAAGTAGGCATTAAATTAACAGCAGTAGAGTCCTTTTCTCTCCCTTTCCTACCTCCCCTTCTCCCACCCAGGAAGGCTGTTTAGCCAGCAGCGGGGCTGAACGCCGAGCAGCCCAGCGCTGCTCAGGGTGGTCTCCAGCCACTGCTAGAAAGGACTGCCACCAACTCAGTCTTTAAGAAAGAATACTATAAGCAAGAGGATACAAATATTCAGCCTCCCAGTTGGTTACAGGCACTTTCTGGTTGACCTGAGGTGACTCTAAACCTAGCCCTGAGGGACAAAATATAGAAAACCCTGTTCCTAAGTCTTTTCCACTAACCAGGACAGGCAGTTTTCACCACAGCATGCCAGCTGCTGTGAAATGGGTGCTGTGGTACCCAGCCCTCTTGCCTGGTGTGTGTGAGGCCAGATACCAAGTGCAGCAGCTGTGAATTCAACAAGGCTTAAACGTTAAATGTTGCAGCTCTGAATATCGCATTGCTTCATTCCTCCTTTGGGAATGCATATCTAAAAGCGACGAAAATTCACTGCTGTGGTCTAGAAGGCAAGGCACAGGTGGTTTTCACCTCTTCTTCACAGTAACTGAATAGGTGGAGAAAGCTCAAGTAATGGATCTTTACACTGACACAACGATGCCCTCTTAGCTTGTGAAAGGATTTTGCAGTGAGCGTCCGTACCAAGATTTTTGGCTTAAATTCTGCTAGTGCCTCACAAGTAACTTTAAAATGGCATTGTCTCTTTGTAAGTACTCTGCATCAGTTGAGTCAATTTGCAAGTGGAGGTATCTTGTTTTCTCCCCACTGCCACTTCTGTTAGTTTAGCTGCAGATCTGAATATCAAGCAGTTATTTTGTTCCTTGTACACCATCAGCAGTAACACTTGCAAGTCCATTTGCAAGTCTTTTTACAGAACTATTGATGGCTGTGAGTCAGTTCTTCCCCAAATAGCTGATTTCTTCCATAGGTTTTACAGAAAAGGGGGCAGGGGGGAAGCAAAAGGTTAGTAGTAACCTGAAATAACAGGACACAGGCACTAAGCAGCAGGCGCACCAAGGGAGAAGTAGTTTTACAACCCTGAATCCCAAACAAAACTCCAGAAAGTACCCCAGGCTCAGAAAGGTGTTTTCGAAGGTTACAAAGCTGGCATGCACTCCACTATCCCCAAGGCAGGGCTGCCCCTGTCTGGCAATGATGGGTTTATCACCTAGCATCAAAGCCTTCAGCAGGGAACAGATACAGCCCTAACGCTCAGCTGGAACAAGATGGTGTATGCAGGTACCAATGCTACCTGAAGAGCTGGTATGAAATTTACCCTGCTTTCTGAGAAAACAAAGTTTCTTGTGTGCATTTAGGTACATTGGATGCCTATTTACTTGATCCTAACAAATTTTAGACTTGGAACAATATCCAAATTTAACATAAGGAAAAACACATAAAAAGTGATGTGTTTCTACCAATTTCCTGAACATCAGTGGCTGGGTCAGAGAGAGAGATGCTCTAAACAACCCCACGGATGAACAGGCTGTAGTAGGCACCACCCGCTGACCAGGTAGCAGAGGAGCCAAGCTAGGGAGGCGTGCTTGGAGGGCTCTGATTGCCTCCAAACATGCAAAGCCTCATTCTGCCCTCAGACCCTATTAAATATTAGAGCATTTGACTGCAGATGCAAAGCTGAGGAACCCAGGCCATATTACTGCTGCTGATTATAGAAGTAGGCATTCACTTTTGTGGCTATGAAAGAAATCTTGAAAAACCTAGATCAAATGACCTGATAGGTGTGACTTTTCCCATTCATCTTCATCAACAATTAATCATGAAATCTAAAAGTGACAATTTAGTTACCAATGGTAATGATTTTAGTCAAATAGTTTTCATTGAAACAGTGATTTGCTTGTCCGAAAGTCTTCAACTGCTTTATCCTTCTGCGAATCTTATTTTTGCCAAAACCCCTTTAACTTCCCAGAACTTCTAGTTCCCCCATCTTCCATAACTCACAGCCTACTTGAACCTGAAGGGACCGATTAAAATATTTCAGATTTTAAATCTCTATGAATAGCCTAGGGCGACTGTTATGATTGTTGTGTTCATTGGCTTTTTGGTCTGCCACACCAGAGCACAGCAGAACATGCTCCCCACCACGGGACGCAGAAAACTCTGTCTTTGAGGCACTTCTCAAGGGAATCAGTGGAGCACTTTTTGTCATCTTGCAGGCAAAGTGCCTAGAATTTAATTTTAGCCAGTACAGGATTTATAGTCTGTTAGAAATTTGCTCTTTTTTTGATCCAAAATTGCTCTTTCATACACATATATAAACACACATGTACTCCCACACATGCCTGATTAATTATGATATATCTTTCTGACAATGAAGAATTGTTTACTAGGAAAGATTTTTGGGAAAAAATGCAGCAGTATTCCCAAGATTCTGTATTGCCAGCTATGGCTAGAATGGGAATCCATCAAATAGACAGATGCATCATCGTTTTCCCCAAACACTATCAAGTATGATCATCACATCAGTGTTTCATTTATCATGACTCAGAAACAAAGATTTACTCCAAACCCAACCTTTTCCCATAAAAAAAGAGTTATTTGCCCCTGTCAAATTGAGTATGGGAACATCAAAGCTGTTAGCATTGTCCTCCCTTAAACTCAATACATGTGACTTACTCGAGGATATGACCCAGTATCTCAGGCAGAAATATGTTTCATCTTCATTGAGAAGAAATTAGTTAAGTTCAAAGGTAAAATAGTGGTTTCTTCAGCATAGTTCTGTGATGACGATAATTTTGGCCGGAATGAAATGTCATTTATCACCATTAAAGCAGAAAATGGAAAACACACAAGCTAATTAGAGAGTTTTCTATAAAAATATTGCTATTGAACAAGTAAAGTTAAAATGTTTTACTGTCATAGTGTGCCCATTTAAAATTAAGGTTAAATCAATGCTTATGATAACTAGAAGAACATTACAATTGTATTTGGAGCTTTTGGGAAATCATCCAAAAAGTCTGGTTTTGGAATATTTCTTCAACATGTTCTTGTTAATGCAGAAATGGTTGAGTGTCCTGGAGTTATGGGATGTCAAGGAGTAACAGGGTGTTGCGCTCCTTCCTGATCAATAAATGGCAGCTTTGTCTACTAACAGCAGAATAAAACAAGTTAATTCAACACACATTCCTGTGAATGAATGAATTTCACTCTATATCGGGACATTTCCTCACGTTCAGACAAGTTCAGATGACACACTGCCCCGTCGCTTTCAGTTGTTATATGTCTCAACACCCTCAGGTCACAAAGTACTGGGAATTCAGAAGCAAGCCAGTCAGGATTTCTACTGCAGAAAGGCAGCTTAGATCATTCCCTCTAATCTGAACAAAATCTCCAACCTCAATTTATGACTGCTTCTGTTTGTTTGCTGTTTAATAGTCTTGGCAGAGCTCCATTGAAGCCAGCATCCTACCACATCCTAAGGTCAGACCTCATATATGGTTGATGGTAATCCCCCTGAACCAATTGATGGATGTGTGGGTCTCCTTCCTTGTCAGAAAATAGCAGTTGTATCTACCAGTCTGTACAATTATCCATATAAAGTTATTTTATCTCTTTATACAACCTCAGTCACTAACCCTGCTTCTTACATATGTGGGTGACCCAGGCAGGGTAACTCAGGAGAGCTCCACCAGAGCTCTGGCAAAGCCAGTAGAGTCATGCTGATTCGTGCCAACTGCTAACCTCATTTCTCCCTCATCCCTTCACATGTGCATCCACAGGATGACAGAAACTCATTGCTCGCTACACCTGTTCTTACGCACTACATATGACAAAGCTCAGCCCCTCTTCAAGAAACTTTGCTACCAGTAATCCACAGTTCCCGTACCTCTGCTAGGTCTGTAGTAGCCAGCTAGAGGAGACGGTAACAGTCAAAGGGATTTGCCCTTCAGCTGCTGACATTTCCCTCGTAAGTTGTTTTATTCAAATATGATTTTACTGCCTATTACAAGTGTGAAGACCTATCTTCCCAAAGGCTGGATGCAGCCTACATCTTCATTACAAATGACCTACACCATGTTACTTTTGTTTTGTGTCCATCCCATCCTCCCCCTGGTCTGCCCCTTAATACTGTCTTCGGAACATTTACTCTTTATTACTATCTTCCCTAAACCAGGGGTTACTGGAAGCTGAGAAGATACCTTGTGTAAAATCTTCACAGTATATTCTCATTTCTTACAACCTTTTCTAGGGCATATTCGGAAAGAGCTGAATGGTCTTTTGGTCTTACCCAGCATACCCATTCTCACATCACTGAAGTATGTGGTAGTCTGTAGCTCACAAAAGGTCTTTTTGGTCTGCAGCTAGGGAAGAGTTCCTCATTCCCGGCTCTAGAGGTGTCACTAGATGTGTGTCTATGTGTCATGAAATATGTAATACTTCTTTGGGCAAAAATGGCAAGCTGGTGTCAGAAGAGCATTTTGCAGCTGATCTGTATGCCCTGTGTGTGTTGGGAAAAAGACTATATGAATGCTATTTTGAATGATCGATTTGTTTCATGTAGAAAGTGAACAAATGGAGTAACTATGAAGATGGTACTTTGGCAGCAATGACAGATTAAGCTGGGTGTGCCAACTTGTGTGACAAGAAACATCAGTAGATGCAAGGCAAGACATCGAGTAACAGGAGAAACTTTTGGAATTGGGAGAGCAAGGTGACAAACATCCTTCCAAAGAGAGCATGGCAAAATGCTGCTCAGCCTGCCAGAGAGATTATAGGAAAGGAGAGATGACCTGATAAAAGCTTATACTTTTTCTGGCAAGCACGGCTCCCATACTGTTCCGCTGTGCTGTGACACCTTGCGTAAAGCTGCAGAATGAAACAAAAGAGAAGCCTCATTACTGCTCTCAATAACGCAGTTGCTAGGGTGGCTCCAAGCCAGTTTACACCAGCAGAGTCTCTGCGTGGGGCTCTTTGAAGACTCCTTTTTTAAGTTCTTCCCTAGAAAGGGAATTCCCACCATCACTGCATTTAGATAGTAACTGCTGAAAGTTAAATGACCTTTACAAGCACAAAGGACCCTCCACTGATGCCTGTGCTGCTTGCAGCTAAACTCATTGCCTGTACATGTAGAGAGTCCACTTGTTCCTGTGGCGGTTTCAGGACCTTCCAGGTGATCCAGAAATGTACACATTGAACTGGATCCTTATTGCAAAGACTGAGTCTGGAGGTGAAAGGGAGTTCCCTGGAAGGAGCCATATCTGCCAACATGGGTAATGTGGACCATTCAAACTGCAGTTTCCATCTTTATTTTAGCCTTAATAGGTACTGGCAGTTCTCTGCTTCCCACGGTGGGTTCAGATGTGAGTTGTGCAAGTAGGAAGGTAGAATCACTTGAAGAAATCTCCTCTAGAGACTTTACCTCCTCAGAGCATCTAAGTCAGTCCGTGGCCTGAAGATCATCTCTGACTACCTAACATACCCAGGATCACAGTGTGAAATTATAATGATGGCAAGAATAGTTTAAAAAAAAATCCAGGCATCCCTCTGAAGTCCAAGAGGTCAAGACTCTTGGACTAATAGGAGCAATTATAGGACAACTTCACCAGATCATACTGTCACTTGCATTTGTATTCAAAGCAAATGATACAGTTTGACAGGAGCAATTGCTGGTCTTGGAAGAGAACCTTTGTTCTAGTGCAGAGAAAGCTCTGGCTGGATTTTGGCTCTGATACCAGCACAGAGATCCCAAGGAGCATAACCCCAACACAGTGCACCTTCGACTAGAACATTTCCAGTGATTACCCACTGCAATCAAAGACCTTTGCTCTCCTGCAGGAGAAAGACAGCATTAGACTCGGGATATGACAGACAAATAAACCCACATAGCTGGGTCTGCCTATTCTATTTAGCATAGGGAAGATCTTGGCTGGAGTTAGTGTGACTGATATCCAGCATACATTGGTAAATCTGTGGGCTCTCTTGGGAGAATTTATTGAGCACTGGATATGGACACTGTACATGACATGCTTGGGTTTATTTTTTTTCAAGAAAGAGAAGGCTGAAAAGACAACTGATAATTATTTTTAGTTCTATGATCAAGATATAGAATCAAAGCAAAAAGGAATTTTTTCCCCATCCCTAACAGGGCTAGAACAAGCAGCAAGGAGCTGAAATAGCAGCAAGGGAAATTTGGGATAGACATAGGGTAATGTTTCCTGATGAAAAGGACAGCTAACAATTCCACCATTGGAGGACTGTAAAGAGTAGGTTAGACAAACTGATCAGAAAAGACCCAAGGTCCTGCAATGAAAAAAGACAGAGAGTAGGTAGTCTCTTCCAGCTCTGTTTTTTAAATTTCTAAGAGGTTTTGTTAATCTTTCTGTTGGACTGGCTTTAGCAGCTTGAAAATATCCCTTGGCAAGCCACAAAGCAAAATTCCAGTGAAAGTGTCAACCAGCAGAGACTGTTTGTATGGCTGCAGCACAGACATAGTGCTAGAAGATGCCCAAGTCTTTGGGATTTACATCAAAGTAATGAACAAAAAAAGGGGTCCCAGGATTTAAAAACTTCACTTCTGAGCCTCAATTTTTCTTTTCTATTCTATTCTTTTCTATTCTATTCTATTCTATTCTATTCTATTCTATTCTATTCTATTCTATTCATTTTCTATTCTGAGGTACTATTTAGTACCTCAATCTTTCATTTTCTGTTACATATATTTACAACTATTACACCTAAAACAATGAACAAGCAAGGAAAAAGAGTGCTTCTGAGCAGCAAAGAGAAATGCACTTTATAGCATTATTGTATTTGCACTCATGGGAAATGCAGAGATGCTACAGCGATTGCAGTGCTGGATGGAAAAGGGCATTTATTCTGAAATTATGAGAGTCACCTGTCCTTGACCCTCTCTTTCCAGGAAATCAATAGCGTGCCTGGCATTACACGTAGCACTAGATTTTCATCTAGCTTTGACATCTAGTTATTTTCAGCTCATATTGAAGTCCTTCTTTCACTAGTTCCAGTTTTCCCTGGATTTTTGTACAAAACTTTTTTTTTTTTTTTTAAGGTTCTCATAATGCAAATTGTTTGCTGATTCTCCAGGTAGCTTTCTGACAGCTCTTGTGAAAGAACAAAAGGTGGCTTATCTCCTCCTTATTGACAGTATCACCTCGACTTCAACATGTTTCCAAACTGCTGTTTTAATTACAGCTCTTGTTCCTTTGGAAGAGTGGGGTTTGCTTCCCTCTCTCCTGGGGGCTGTCCTGTTTCCCCTAAAGCTTTTATTCTCTTCTCTTCTCCCCTTGCTATCTCAGTATTGACAGGATCTTCGTTACTATCTGATTCTGTCACCTTTCATTCTTTAATGATGCTATCTCTCAGTCTCAGAACAGTGTTTCGAGCATTAGGGCTATATCTATGCAGGCGTTTTGGAGCAGGGTCAGCACCATCCTCAGATCCCCAGTCACTGTGCCCCCACCGCGGCACGAGTAGGTCCATCGTAGCCTCACTCCACACGTGTCATGTGCCTCTAGAGCTGCACCAAAGACAAAGAGAACTTTGGATAACCTTAATTTAACAATTAGTGTAGGGCCAGGAACATCCCAAGGTCCTTCAGCAGCTCTAGCTGTTAGCAAGCGATATGCCTTAACTGCCAGGACAGCAAGGCCGGGCTGGAGGGTGGGGGCTTTGCCTCCCCTCATCCCCTCCCTTTTGGAAGCATTTTCTTGCCGCGCTTCCTCAGAGACAAACTTCACGTGTCCTTACTAAACATACGGCTACCACCGGATGATGTTTCCTAGGCAACATTCCTATGGAAAAGCGGACTACTGACCATTCTCACCTTGCTCTTGTGAAGTCAAGCAATAATTTCATTTGTTACCCTTCGAAAATGCAGTGACCACTTTGCAGGTGAAAAAGAAGAACAAGTAGCCACTGGTATTTAAGAAGAGACGTGAGCTGGTCTTTACACACCGTTCTTCAGACAGAACAGCTGACAACTTGCTCCGCGGGCTCGTAATCATTCCTATGAAGATTAGCATCAGCTGTTAGATCTAGGCGTTCCACAACTGAGTAAATCATAACCAGTCTTCTTATTTAAACTAGCTGTAGAATCCACGTTAGCAGCCCTGGATGGAGGTGGCGACAGTGTCCAAGCTCTGTTGCAGGCTTGTGTTGATCACCAGGGTCCAAGCCATACACTCCAAATGCCCACAGCACCGCACAAATGCTAAACGCTGTTACTGAAGTGCTCCCCTTTTCACCACATCTGTCTCTAGGGCACCATGAAATTTGTATTTTTCTAAGCTAATTCAACCCTGCCTCCCTGACAAGCGTGGCTTTAAGCTTATTTTTATTTTTCTTTTTCGAGGAGGAGGAAGGAAGGAAGTAGTGAAGGGAGGATCACACACTGAGGTAATCAAGCACAGGAGAGAAAACCAAAACCTCTCCAGCAAGAGGTGGCACCTAAATGAACGGCGAACAAGGCAGTTAGTCGATACCCTGGTCCTGTGCTTCCTGGGCTGTCCTCCTCTCCTCAGATTCTTAACTTGACGGACCACTGATTGCCCGTTTTTTTCTCAAGAGGCAGCACTAAAGCCTGTCAGAGGAACTTGCTGTGTCTGTTCTTAGCCTTCAGAATACTGCGGGAGAAGAGAGGTGGGGTTCTCCTGCTAGCCAAGAAAAAAAGATCCTGCTGCCTGCAGGCTGATAAAAGCAAAGCTGCAATTTCCATTTATTTTTCCGTTTCGTATATGTGGTATTGGGCTCCTTCAGTTCTCTGTCACTGCAAGATTTGGCTTATATTAGCAAAGCTCACGTTGGGAGGGCAGCAGTAGGTAACAGGAGAGCCACCACCACTTTCTTTTAAAAAAATCACTCCGAGAAATAGCCCTCTCCTCTCAATCACAGTAATTGTGCATCAGAAGTGTACAAAAGAATGAAATAGGTGGCTTGTTTTAGCTGGTTCAGACATGGACGTGACAGTTTACTGAGATTATTTTGTACTGAGGGGACGGGGATTCCTTCTTGTCTACTTTATCCTGAACAAGCCACGGGAAAACATAAGCTGCAGAGGGCAAGGTGCTGGCCATCAGCCATCCCTGGGGCATTTTCTGCTCTGGCTCCACCAACCAAGCAGCATTTACCATCACTGTAAAATTGTGCAGCTGGCTCTAGAGCAGAGTAGATCCATGCAACTCAGAAGCACTGATGGCGCAATTCTGAGTACTTGCACTAGGGAACTTGTGGGCCTCGCACACAGAATATGAGATGACACGGTTGTCTTTACGGGTCTTGCCCATGACCCTATGCATTCAACAGTCAGGAGGAAAAACTCCCTCCCCTCCATGCTCCCAGAGGGCTGATGCAGGTCACGGATGAATGAAGGCAGCTATTTCACACTTGGCTTGCAGAGGGCACAGTGTGCGTGCCTGGGGACTGGGGAGAGGAGGGAATGGGGGAAGGAGAAGGAGGAAGGAAAACAGTGCGATGAGACCCAAATCTGTCCCTGAATCATCTACAACACTGGCTGGGTCTAAATGCAATTCACTGAAGGGCCTTCTTTTGGGTTTGTTTTTTGTTTGTTTTTATCTTTATAACTTGTCAAAGAAAGATTGGAGCTTTTATTACTTTTTGAGATTTCTTGAGTTCTTAAGTTGTCTTTTGTCCTCTCTCTTTGGCTCAGTGTACTTTGAGACTGCCTAGTTTATCTCCCAGTCCTAGGAAATCCCACGGGCCGCCCTCCCAATGCCTTTTAAAGTTTTGATGTCACTCATTAGATACACTGGGAAGGAACAAACTTGATTCATGTAACGATGACCACCCAAGGTATAGCTGGCCAGTCAAACCCAGTGCAGATTTTTAAGAGATACACCTACTTCAGCTCATGCGTGCAATCCGTGATTCTGCTGTACAAATCTTTAGGCCAGTAAAAGCCTAAAATTTATCCCAAGATCATCTCAGATAGCAGGGAAGCAATGAGGGTGATTGTTCATGCCTCTTGGTAAGCATGATTACAAGCCACGACACTTGCATGAAACCAGAGGGGTACAAAGCAGGCTGAGTGAGTGAAAACTGCCTGTTAGAGGTATTATATTTAGATATATTTGCAGCTCAGGTTCTTAAAACTTTCCAGAGAGAAACAGAAACAATGTTCAAGTCTTGCTGAGGGAATAATTTTTGAATCAAGTAATCTAAAAAGATTTCCCACAATCACATTTTTTTGAGAAAAAGAATATATTTGGAGATGTGGAGGAACATTCCTAAAGAGCGAGCAAAGGCAGCAAACGGATACACATGCATACTTTTATTACTTTCCTGCTTTGGGCTCAAACGCAGGGATTAGTATCAGTGTACTCAATCTTTGAGAAAGGTCCCTTGGGATACAGAGATCCTGAACGCAGCTTTTTAAACAGGTTATGGTCACTGTCCACAGAATGGTTTCACTCACACTTCGGCACAGGAAAAATAGCCTGGGGGTGGTAAAGTTATTGGCACTTATTTGGCGTGGGTGGCACTAGGAAGGCTGACAGGTTTCTTCTTCTCAGGACCCATCTCACACTCCTCACAGAGGCTGGTATCCCTGACTGGGACTTGTATCTGTCCCTGCAATGCTGTACTTATGGCTTAATGTATCAAAGCCAGTGCACATTAATTTTAATTCCAGTGACTATGTCAAGCTGTAAATTGAGGTGGTTCATGAATCATTCAGCTGGGGAGGCAGCTTCCAGGGGAGAGACAAGGCAGATGGTTGTGACAGCTAACCCTCCCCAGCTATCCCAGGTTTAACTCACCCATCTGGGGCAGTATTCTTATTTACTCTGCCTACTGCAGTCACGCAAAGCCAAACATTACCGCTCCCCTGCAGCTTGTTCAGCTTTCCTCCTCCCAGGAGCTACTCAGAGCTGTCAGCTCACCCATATTTGTCCCTAACCAGCTCCAGACGAAACGAGAAAGGAAAGCCAAAGAGCTTCAGCTGTAGCTTGCCGGTAAAAAGCCCTGTTTGGACTTCAAGGGGGGAGAGCTTGCCTCAGCACCTCAGGCAATGATTCAGAGGGACGGGGACAAGCGAGGGCAGGGCACAAGCAGCTAAGTTTTCCCTGGGAAACCTGGCCAGAGTGGTATCAGCAAGAGATTATCCCAGAAGCTGGGGAGGGAGGTCTTGTGTCTCACTTTCTCAGCCAAGGAGCAGAGTACAGAAGAACTAGAATGCTTCTGGAGGCAGGAGAAAATGTGGGCCACAGGTGGGATGTTGCCTCTTCATCCTGTTGTGTGGCTCACAAGCTAGCTCCTTGCCTCTGCGATGGAGCCGTCCTGATCTGCCCTGTAAAGATTTTATCTTTAAGAAATCTCCCTTGAGAAGTCACACCCCCTCAATTTTTCTGTCTCCCAAATACAAGGCTTTCGGTCTTCCTCTGTATCCGAGAGAAGGAGGGCAGTTTCTCCCCAGGCTGTGGTGCACAGTGCATGGCAATTCAGGCAGGGCTCCTGGGGAGCCCTCCTACTCCCTGGGAAACTCAGCCCTTGCCTTATCACTTAATCCCTGAGAGGTAAAGCGCAGACACCCACACAGCTACAGCTCTGGGAAATGCTTTCGCTACGGGGGATCCAAGAGCTCATCACTGGTACCAGGGTCCAGCTCCCTGATAGTCGTCTGAAGCTCAGTAGCCCAGGGTTGTCCTCGGCCTCTCCTTGGTCACCTAAGCCTCAAGCAAAACATGAGGCATAGGTATGTACACAAGGAGTGCCCCAAACTTAGTGCCTGACAAGGATGCGCTACTTCTGAATCAGCTCTGCGGTGTAACAGGAGTCTTTAAAACCAGTTAACTGAAAACCTGAGGGAAGCCTCAGAATTTACTTAATTCGCATTGTATCAGTTTTGTAAATACCTCAAAAGGGATATAGGCAGAAATGTTTCTACCATTAGATAGCACTGGCTTTGCATAGCAATGAGCAAAAAGTGAAGGAAAGGAGGAAACAACGTTCTACAGTTGTGTTATGTCTCCTGCAGTTCAGCCAAACAACTTCCTCTTTTGAGCTCATGAGCATTTACTGTGAGTATATTTTATGGGCTTCGGGTAACTCTTCTCAGTCAAAGGATTTTTTTCAGCACATATGGGCTTCCAAATATAGTGTAACCAATTTGCTTTGAAAAGCAATATATCTGCTAAAGGGCAGTTTTATTTTCCTTTAGGTAATGCACATCTTTTATGCACAGCAGGATCCTGAAATACAAAGCCCACCAACTGGGGGCAGGGAGAGCCAGCATACTAAAACTAGTTAAAAACTCGGTGGCATATTTTAAAATCTCAGAGGATCCTGACCTGAAACCTTTTATAGCAGCTATTCCCAACTATTCAAGCTCCTGCAAGCACTTAAGCAAGAATGAGCAATCACTGTTTTACTAGCTGTGTGTCTATTAAACAAACAAACAAAAATGTTTATACATTTGATGGATCATTTGCAGACATTTCACTGAAACCACATTTGATAGTGATTAAAGAAAAGTAGGTCTGCCAAGAAGTCTGCTTAGTAAAACAGTGAGACCTCTTCCATCACACCTTGTGCCCTGCCCCATTCACCCCTGCCTGCCCCACACTTCAAGCTCGGCTCTCATGAAGAGCTGAAGCTTGTTTTTTCATCTTGTTGCCGTAACTGTGGGAGCTAAAGCCAAACTTGGAGTTCAGAGACATCTGGGATCCAGGTACCAAGCCCAGCCAGCTGAGGACACCAGGAGCCAAAACCCTACAGTCTGAGAGGGAAGTTGCCAAGAGTTTGACAGCAGGAAACACTAGCAGCGAGATCTTGCTGTCCAGGTGTGATACCTAAAGCTAAGTGTGGTATGTTACCTGTCAAGACATGAACAACATCCCCAGACACTGATTGTAAGCAGTGGGGAGTCAGGTTCCAGTTCAGCTCCCCAGAATCACCTCCTGGTGCCGTTTCAGACACCAAAGGGTAGCCAAGACACCCCCACAGGGCTGGCTGATGTGGTGTGGGGCTTAGGGAAGACCTCAGCCTCCTGGAGGGAGGCAGGACATAACACTGGAATAATGCTGCATTTAAGCAACTGAACCTTGCCCCTACTCAGTCCAGTCAGCAGGGTCAAGGGGGTTTGCCTACCACAGACGCCAACATTTGGCATGGTCAATAGTTCTCCTGGCTCAATGAACTGTGTTGACAGTATGGCCCACTTAGCATAATGGGAGCATGGCTGCCAGGTTCTGATGCAGGCAGCTACATTTTGGTGTGTTAAATTGGAGCTGAATCTCACTAAACATAGTAATGCATCTGAATTCCTAGTCACTTCTGGAGTGTACATGCTCCCTCCATCCCCATGGATGTCCTCTGCAGACAGTAGGTATACAGCTGAATGAGGTCGAGTCTCCTTAAACAGCTAGTGAGACTGGTAAAAGTGCTTTCCTTCTCCAAAGCGGTTGCCATGCACAGACAAGCATGGAAAGGTCATAAGGACAGAAAGGTCCTTATGGTAGATGAATGTGGTGAGCGCTCCCATGGAAGAAAAGGATCTGTTTCCTGATCCTGGACTGTGGGGCTTGGAGGGTTTTTGAGTTTGTTTGTTTGTTTGTTTGTTTTGCAGAGGAGGGGGGAAGTCAGCTGTGAATTGCAAAAATACATCATCAGACCCTGTAACTGGAAGCAATGTCTGACTCTTTTTGTCCCCAAGCGACTGTCTGGGTAAATCACAGGGCTGGAGAGCTCGGTTCCCACTTGCCTGCTCTTATCCTGTGTCATTAGTATCCCTAGCTTCATTGCGCTGCAGCAGAAAAAGAAGTTTTGAAGGCTACTCCGTTCCTGGTCTCCCTGCAACCTGGTGTCACAAGTCTCACATTGACAGTTACACAGTGTGGAGGAAAAACTGAGAGCTCTTTGCTGTATAAGCATCCCTGTTTGAAGAGACTGCCAAGATAGAGAAGCTATTGTCTGGTGAAGGGATTTCCCAACCAAGAAGCACGAGCAGTGCCCTAGGCCATAGGAGGACACAATACCCACTGTTACAGATACAGCACAACATGCAAACAGGGTCCACGGAGTAATATTACACCAAAATAATATCCTGCAGGGATATTTGGATGTTTAAATTATTATATTCTGAGAACCTCTCTACAGGATCTTCTCCAAAAAGTGCATCATTCCGGGCCCCCAAAATAGCTTTTATAGATGAGTTAAGTGCTGACAAAATGGCACCCACCCCCTCCGCAGTGGCTCCACAGCTAGGGCTTCTGCCACCTCCAGCCAGGACAAGTCACAGAATCACACAGAATCACAGAATGGCAGGGGTTGGAAGGGACCTCTGGAGATCATCCAGTCCAACCCCCCTGCTAAAGCAGGTTCACCCAGAGCAGGTTGCACAGGACATTGCTTCCAGGACATTAAAAAGCTGTGAAGTTTCAGCAAGAGCTCTTGTCTTCCACAGCATTTTGACCTGTCCTCATTGTGGGACAAAAGGTATTTTATTACTATTCAATAGCTGCCACAATAAATCAAACTCCATACATCAGCAAGAGGCTCAGAGTAAGTTAAATATCAATGGATTAATAAAATATGATGGGTAATGATTTCTAGCTAACATAGGCATTTGTAATTTTATTGCATGGTTTAATAAACAGTCCGAAAACTAATTTGTGGGGAGGGTGTGTATTCTGAATGCATGCTTTCTGCCCTCCCTCTCCTGCCCCGCTTCACACAGCATTACCTGCTGCTGCTGCATCGTGGCAGCGAGCGCCTCTGCATATGGCAGCAAGTGCTCCCCGGTTATCACAGGCTGACATTCAGCAGCCGCGCTGATGTGAAGATGGTGTCACAGCCTGGAAAGGTGGCAGGCAGCGTCTTGTCCAGCCTTCCCTGTGGTAAGGAAAGATAAGCATCTCCAGCTGTCAAAAACCTTCTCCTTCCTTCTGTATGCAAAACTTACATCCCATTTGTGGCAGCTGAGAATGAGAGATATGCCCTTGGTTTAACATGCTTTGCAGTTAATCCTCTCCAAAGTGTATTCTAAAGCCAGCTGCAGTAACTCAGTATATTAAGGGATTTGGTCAGTGACCATATTTTAATGACCATCAGATTGATGGTGCCCCTCTTTATATTGTAATTCTCCTGTGATACTTAAGTATGCATTGCATGTACAAGAAAAAAGGGAGGAGGGAATTTAATAAATCCCCGGGCCCGAGAGAAATGCAACCCCGGTCAGGAAAGAAATGTGCACCATTTCATTAATTTTTGTATCATTACCTATCTCAATTTGCAGAAACAAGCTGCTTATGATTGTAATGAAGAGACCGATGTATGATGGTTAATACTTTAAGCACTTCACTTTAAATAGCACATGATGATAGAAGCCGGAACCATTGTACTTGCTCTAGACAGTGGCCAGACACAATGTGTTGACAGGGTATTGCAAATCCAGCAAACCTCCCCCTCTCCCCCAGGAATAGGTACTATAAGATAAACCATTTCCATACTACAAGGACACATTTTTAATCCTGGTTTCTTGAGGTTTATGTGATTGCACTGAGTGTGCCTGTGTCTGGTTTTGCCTGAAACCTGTTGAGTCAGTAGCCAGTTTCAACCAACTTTGACAGAGCTTCCGAGGTTATCCTGCTCTTGCCAGCTCTGCGAACATCGGGTGTC
>NW_009259184.1:2395911-2415197 GCF_000687185.1 Egretta garzetta
AAGAGCGGGAGATAGAAAAGGAAGGGAAAACCAAAAAGGAAAAAGGAGAAAGAGAAAAGTTCTCATCTTGCAGATTCTCATCTCTTTCGTCTCGACTCTCGCCTTTCATCAGGGCGCTTGCTGCCAGGTGCAGACCTCGGCGTATTCGGCGCCTGCCTTGCCCCGGCGCCTGGCACGGCGTAACCCAGCCTGCGCGCAGCAGCTGAGAAGCAGCAGCCGGACGTCCGGCCCTGCCAAGCACGGTTGCACTCAACAGCACGAGCACACCTGGACTGACCGCTCGCGGGCTGCCTGCGCTCCGCTCTGCCGCGTGGGCCTCCACGGGCTGGGGGAGAAACGAACCCATGGAAAATCAGGGGGCTGGAAAAAAACGCATCCGACTTCCCCATCTAGGAGCTGATTAGTTTTAGCCGCTACAGTAGCTTGACACGGTCTCTCCTGAGTATTTGAGTGCAATTGGGCTGCAGCCAACAGGACTCCAAGCAGCCCTCACGCCCACCCCAAATCTACAAATCCCTTGGAGGGGAGGAAGGGACAGACCCAAACCTCCCGCAGCATCGCTTCAGCAGTTCCAGCCAAGGCCGAGCCTGCTGTTCGGGATGGTGTGGGCACCAAGAGGCCAGGGCAAGAATCTAGTCTACTTACTACTCTATAAGTGAATTTACAGTTCTATACAATTTACAAATGAACACCCAAGGTCTGAAATGCCTCAGGTGTACAAGCATGGAGACCGTGCCCTGAGCCTTTTTTAAGTAGCTCACCTTAAACTGTTAATACCTGCTTTGCAACCCCTTGTCTGAAACTGTATTTCAGCTGAACTCACCGCTGTGCAGGACCGAACCGGTATTTTGTTGTGAGACATGCTAGATACAGCAGAAACCTCATTTCTCCCCCCAGCACAAATGCCTGCCTCCCCCATCCTTATGTTTCCTCAGGCCCAACAATAAGTCATCTGTCTTACATTGCTTTTTCTACTGGTATCCACCAAAAATCAGTATAAAAAAAAAAGTGGAAAAACCTCAGAATTTTAGGGCAGTGCTACTAGAAATATGGGTGTATTTTTTAAGGCAGCTCCATTTGGCTAGGTTCATTAAACCAAAAAGAAGGTAAATGAAAATACAGTTATTTTGTTGGCATCATGGCTGCCTGTTTTACCTTTCCACGAGCAATAACGGGTTGTAAAACGGGTTTTTTTGCCTGGACACATAGCATTTCAAATCTACTTTTACTGCAGGCGGAATGAACAGAAATAATGGCAGGTAAACAAAATTGCAAATGTGTCTTGGGGAACGGACGGGAGGATGCTGAACCTATAATCACACCTCTGTCAGCCCGGCTGCTGGCAGCGGGGATGGCAGGATGCTGCTCTCGAGGTTTAATGGAGATCTATAAATAGCTGCGTCATTATATAACCCAGCGGCAGTCTCATTCCCTTTCTAAATATAGGCTGTGCAGCAAAGGACAGTCTGGTGATGTGTTGCTACCGATACCGATTAATAGCGTGAATCACACTGCCCAGCTAATAAAAATGAAATGTGTGCCTTGGAGGTACCGCAATGGATAGGGTATATTTATAGGAGAAAAAAACAAAAACAAAACCAAAAACCCCAACATATTAGATTTGGTTTTGTAACCAGTGGTGGTGAAACTGAAATCTAAGGGATTTCATAATGCAGGGCAATATTGCATTATGTTTCTCTAGTCATAATGACTTCAAAGAAATGTGAAGCTGTCATTAATGAAATATTCAATGTCTTGTGTTCTGTTCATAAATATTTGTTTATTGCCTTTGAGTAATTGCAGCAAACTCATTTGGGGGGTTATAATAATCTCCCATTTCCTAGGTTAACCTGGCTGGCATGCATGGGATTGGGAGTTCACAGGTGGATCACGTTCATCCAGGATACACTGGCAGAGCTCCCACTGTCAACCAGGGCTGCACTTGCAGAAGTGAGGGACTGTTTTCTGTAATGCATAAATACTCTTTGAGAGTATTTATGAGCTTTGAGATCAATGCAGCAAATTGCAGCTAACACACACTTTGCCCTTCAACCTTTAATTATCATAAATAGTGAGGCATGTATACACTTGTTCAGTCACACTGCCCGTGTGCTCCCTCACATCCAGTCTGAACGATCAATATTGCCCTTTCACGCACAAGGATTTTACATCCACCTTTTTTTTTTTTCCAGTTAGGGTGCTGATATCTCCGGTTCATTACTTGGGGAAGGTGAACGTCTCGCTCCAAGCTGTGAATTTAACCTTGATGGAAAGTGCTGTGATGGAGTCCTCTTATAGCTCAGGACGTTGGTCTTTGCTCAGGAGTGAAAGACAGCCTTCTGCAGGGGCGTGCAGCATAATTTTGTACCACTGTCTCCACCAATTTGTCCAGACTTTCACGTCTTTCTTTAGAAACAGCTCGGTTGCCTTCCAGGGGCCTCCTTGTGCAGTTAAGCAGCTCTCAACAGGAGTAAATGTCCTGAATTGATGTAACATCTGTTACTAGAAAGGAATTGCTTGGGGAACTGAAGTTGCTCCTTCCCCCCCTTTGCACTCGCTATGGACATCGTGAGGGGGGAGCTGAGCTCAGGTCTCCCATTTCTGCGGGGCAGCTCCCGCTGCTGCTGCCAGGGCTCTCAGGCTGCCCTCGCGCAGTTGCTGCTCCTGGCAGGGGCAGAAACAGTGATGGCGGGTGCCTGCCCCCCTGCCTGCAGGGGGGAGCAGCGCCCCGAAGCCACCCCTGCCCTCCCGCCCAGCACAGATTCGGCTGGGAAGCACCCCTTTGCCCTCCCCCTCTCTCAATGTCTGGGGTGGGACAACAATTTCTGAAAATGTCTGGCTAACGTTATTTACCAGTATCACTGTCTTCCTTTAGTCTAGCTGGGTATAATCCAGAAGCAAAACTATACCAACCCCAGCCACAGCAGGTACCTGAGTGCTTTGGCCATTGCATGAAGCAACCCCAAGGGTGCTGCATGGGTTCCCCAGGAGATACCTGTTGGAGCAGCTGGGAAATTAGAGATACCTGTGTCCCTGAATGCAGCTGGCAAAGATCCTGGTGTGAAAGAAGGGTACCCCTCTCAGCAGCTCAGGCATCCCAGCACCCCCTTGCCACCAGCCCCCTGGCTTCCCCACCTCCCCTCCCAGCAAGCAGCCGCAGAGCCTGGCCCTTCCCTGCACCTGTGGGGAGAGGAACCATGGTCCTGGCTTTGCTCAGCCTCTGCCATGAACATTGCTGGGAGACGATCAGTGCTTTTATGCTTGTCTCCTCTGAATTAATCTCTGTGGTACTTCACACCATCATTTGATTTCATCTTGTGAGTTAAGAGGTGGATGGACAGACCCCTTAGTGCCTCGATGTCAGGAAAGGCATCAGGTCTGGCTGATGCACTGGTTCAGGATACCTCTGCACCCTGACATGGATGTACTCCATTCTGGAGCCTTCTTGGTGTCCTTCGACAAGCAAGGTAGTGCTTGCTCACTGCTGGAATAGATGTTGCTGTTGCATGAGGCTGAGGTTTTGCAGCTGTAAGGCCACAGAAGCATCAAACGATGCGATCTGAAACTTGAACCTCAGCTTCCTTCTCTGATATATTTTATCCACTGCTTCTTTGGACTCCAACCCTATGGTTCAACAGTAAATTGACCATTTCCTCACAGCACCCCATAGTAATTTGATGAGGAAAATCGTATCAGGTAGCAAGCACCAGAGAAGAGAGTGTTATGATCTTTCTTGCACAACTTCTCTGACTTTTCCCAGTCTCTTGTTTCAAGCAGGTAGGTGTCCAATTTGCACCTCCAGCACCCACAGTGTCAGTAATTCCTAATTTAAATGATTTAGCTGAGTTTCCCACCAAAACAACATTTTTTCTTCTTTTCCCTCAGGGTGTAGAGCTCTGCTCCAGCTGCTTCCTTTTGACAGATTTACGGTAATAAAAAATAAAATAAAATAAAAAACCCTTACTTTTGCTTTCAAACACATATCTTTTGTGACAGATTAGACATGGAGGGATAACCTACCCAGCCGGAGGAGTCAGGTATTTATCTGCAGGAGTGCACAGCAATATTCAGCAGAGACATGGTACCAGCAGCTTGATCTTGGTCATGTGAATAACCTTAAAACTTATAAAGCCCAGGGAAATGCTGAAGAGATGCTCAAAGGGAACCTGCACAGAAGTGACAAGCCTTATCCATCAGGAAGGTTTCTGCACTGAAAGCCTCACCTCCGCTGCACAGCCCTTGCAGTCCCCACCACTTCCAAGCGCCCGTGCTCAGCTGAGGCTGTGCAACAAGGTACCAGTAGCCGGCCCACGGCTGCCCCATGTCCCACGGGATGCCTCAAATCATCAAAATGCAAATCTGGGGGGCTTCCAAGCCCAAGAATGATCATGAACCCAAAGGCTACTGTATGGTAAGGAAGAGCCAGGCCCAAAGAGGAAAGCTACCACTCTGATGAAAAGCCATGTACATAAAGATTTGCGGTGTTCCTAGGTATTTCTATCAGGCTTGAATGGATCTGAAGAGACACTAACCTTGATGCCATCCAGGCAGAAGATGGCTTCCTACCAAACCCTGCTGTAAGTATCGATCTGTAAGGCATTTTTAGAGCAAACATAAAGTGTATGGACACTTTTGGGTTTATGGTAACGTACAGTAGCACACCACTGATTGCATTTAAAGTAGGAGGAGCACATTTTAGATACTCTGTTGGATCATGAACTTTCCAGGAAAAGCCAGACTGCTTCTTCAAGAGAGTGCAGATCCCATGAGAAGGCTCTGGGACAGGCATTCCCCGATGCACCAGGCACATCGAACCCCACGCAGCAAGGAAATCCAGAGTAATTAAGTCCGAAAGCACATGCAAAAGGTAGCCTGATGGGCATGGTAATTAAGTCATCATGCAAGCGTCAGGAGAGCAGTGATGCTATTCTCTGCTCTGCTCTCTACCAAAAAGCACTTGCAGGTTCTCTTGGCTGGATGTTTGGAAGGCTGCCCCAGCGCCCTGTGCAGACCGCCTTACAGGCAGGATTTAAAACTCGCCCGGCTCTGACATTTTCCCAGTAGCTATCTCCCAGCGGCTGGGCACCGAGCCTGCTGTGGCTGCGGGCAGCATCCTGCCAAGGCTCTTCCCTTGATCCTCCTGAAGGCTCTCAGATTCCCCTCGCCCTGTCTGTAAAACTGCCAGCCATCTGCATCCGCACCTTCTCGGTGAAGCCACTGTGACTAATTTACGGTCTCTTCCCTGATTAATTATTTTAGAATGAGTAACAAATCATTAAAACCCAGGCCTTTTATTGATAATTTGCAAATGGGAGCAATGGTTCGATTCTTGGAATTGATCGTTCGTTACAGCCACTTCCCCATGACCATACAAAATATGGCATTTGTTGCTTGGATCATGTAGGTTAAAACTGCATCTAGGAAGAAAATATGCCTCCCTGTGGCATGCCGCAAAGGCATCTTGTCTTTTACAAAACAGCTGCAGGAAGAAAGGAAAAGCAGCAATATGCTGCCTAAGAATAATATGCTCGTGCTCCTGTGGAGAACAGAAAGGTCCTCCTTTATTAGCTGCAAGAAAAAAGGTTACGGTGCAGGACAGCATGGTGATTCAAACCTTACGAGCATGGACTGGAATGTGTTGAATCTTCCCAGTTAATACACAAACAGCCAGGCCAAAGTAAAAAGATCTACAAAGCTAAACAACATTTTTGTCTTAATAGAAGCTAATTTACTAAAGCTGGGAACCGAATATCCATCGTCTCCAGGACCCCCTCCAGGTGCGAAAGCCTCTCCCATCCCCTCCACTGCTTTCAGCAAGATGTGCCATGAGCCTGCCCGACCCAGAGAAGCTCAGAGCACGAAGGGGTTTAATATGATGAGCTGACAGACAATACTATCAGCTACCTTTCCTGTGGCACAAATCCCTGACGGAGTATCAGAGCAACGGAGTAGGGAAGTGTGGAAGCAAAGCAGTCGGGGGAAACAAACAGCGGAGCTGGTTGTGAAGGTATCTGGAAGGCTCTGGGAAGACTGCAGGCAATGTCACACTTCCAAAACATGTTACCTGTGTAATGTAAACAGGTCAAAGTGTTTTTATAAGCTCTCTGTCCTACGCAGTCCCTCTTGCTGTGCTGATGGCAGAGTCCTGCTTGGGGCCATCGCATCTCCCTGCATCTTCCAGCTGATGCCTCCTACCACTCACCCCCGGCTGCTGCCACATCCCTGCAGCGGGACAGGCTGCACAGGCACTCACCCTTCATTCCCCTCAATTCACACTTTCATGCATTTCTGCTTTCTGCCTTCTTTGGATGTTTTAACACTGCAGACCCTTCAGCCAGCATGTCCCCCCATAACCCACTAGCAGAGGAAAATCCCCTCCACAATCCCAGTTCCAGTGGGGTGGTGGCAAATGGTGCCAAACACGAGTGACGCTAAGTGACACCATGCAATTCAAAGCGATGGCTTTGAATTACATTACATTTTCTTTCTGTGCTTAGAAATGGAATTTCTCTTTTTTGGCAAAGAAAAGCCAACACCCTCTGCACTTTGCATAGCTGAAACTACTGCAGCAGAGACCATGTGCTAAAATGCTCTAACCAGGAAAGCAACCTCAGAAAGGTAAATCTTGAACATTTTACCCTTCACGAGCAAAATGCCATCACAATTCATTCAAATGTTGGAATTATTTAAAACCTGATGTATATTAATCCAAAAGTAACTCTAAATACGATCGCTCAGCAGATATATTATGCATCGAAGGTCCTGCTAAATCTAAAACTGGGTTTATTTTATTATAGTAATAACAACAAATACAGAAGCTTTAGCCCACATTTGGTGTTTGAACGTACAAATGCTATAAAAATAATACACTCTAAGATGGTCCTACACTGTGCAGACTATGCCTGGAAGAGTCAAGAAAAAAGGAATAGTTAGGCAAAGAATCATCACATTTATTACACGGGTGAGGAACAGAGGCACTGAGTGATGCGATGTCTTGCTCATAATACCATAGGAAGGCTATAGCTGAGCCTAACCAGACCTAATAGGGTCTGGTTGTCCCAGACAATATGATCTCACTGCACTGCCATCTTTCTTAGCTGATGTAAATGGCTTATTTTAAAAGTAGATTTTCATTGGCATCAACGTGGTTAACAGACACCCAACTTCTCATGGCTGAATCATACATTAAAGCTGAATAACCCTTCTTCCTCTGCCACAGATGACTATTATGGACAGCTGTATTTCTAGGCATTCTAGCACTACAATTTAAGAAATACATTAATTTCAGTAAAAAAAATAAAATAAAATCACTAAGGCTTCAGAACCTGAAGAGAACGTTAAGAAAAGATCTTATCATCATTAACTCTATGTGTTCTTATACTGCCAGGAGACAGGTATGTGATTCTGTACACTACTGCTGTAAAAAGCACGAGTTAAAAGCATCCGTAATCTCCCTGATATACAACACAAATGTAATAACTTGGGGTACCCTGTTCAAAATCCATCTGAGTCCAGGTGACTACAGTCAGAAGCGCATGCTGTGTCAAGAGGTTGTTGTGCATTGCATTTGGCCCTTGGTGTTTTCCCTTTGCTGAGGAATTTTCTTTCATCGATGTGGACAGAGCTCTCGCTGCATGCTCAATTTAATCGAGCAAAATCCCTATGATAACAGACTGTAGCAGGATAAATCTTCCTTTGTGCCAGCTGCTTTGTCTATATAGCCCTGTGCTAACATCTCTAGCACTTATGTATTTTATCAGAATATTTAATTGGAAATGTAACATTGGGTGCAGGGATTACAAATAAAGTAATGGTGCGTTAATTACAATTTTTTGTGCCTAAATTGCATCCAGGCTTCTAAATGATAATCTAATGAAACTGAAAGGGAGAAAAGAAAATGCGAATCACTGGAGTCTTACGAGCAGCTGTTAAGGAAAGTGATGGCTGGTGTCCTGGTTTTCGGCCGAGATAGAGTTGGTTTTCTTCCTAGCAGCTGGCATAGTGCTGTGTTTTGGATTTACGATGAGAAGAATGTTGATAACTCACTGATGGTTTAGTTGTTGCTAAGTAGTGCTTACACCAGTCAAGGACTTTTCAGCTTCCCCTGCTCCGCCAGGTGCACAAGAAGCTGGGAGGGGGCACAGCCGGGACAGCTGACCCCAGCTGGCCAAAGGGGGATTCCAGATCATACGGCGTCATGCTCAGTATAGAAACTGGGGGAAGAAGGAGGAAGGAGGGGACATTCAGAGTGATGGCATTTGTCTTCCCAAGTCACCATTACGCGTGATGGAGCCCTGTTTTCCTGGAGATGGCTGAGCACCTGCCTGCCCATGGGAAGTGGTGAATGAATTCCTTGCTTTGCTTTGCTTTCGTGCGTGGCTTTTGCTTTACCTATTAAACTGTTTTTATCTCAACCCACGAGTTTCTCACTTTTACCCTTCCGATTCTCTCCCCCATCCCGTTGCGGGGGGGAGTGGGCAAGTGGCTGGGAGGAGCTCAGTTGCCGGCCGGGGTTAAACCACGACAGCTGGGCAGTAAGAATAAAGCCGTGGAAGAGCAGACCTGATCCTGCAGGTAGCCTGTGTTCCTATAAACCACTATAAAGGGGAAAGCAACCTCATCTCTGCAGCTCTCCAGGAACTGACCCAGCAATACACACACTCAGACCTGATTTTGTGTTGCAGAGTTTTTCTGCCTGGAAGATGGCTTTCCCTGAGATTTCCTACTCTCTAAAGCCTATCCATACAGACTCCACTAATAACTGTTGCTGGACTGAGGGCCAAACCACAGCTGACACCCAAAGTTAGTGTCAAGATTCTGTTTGCTTTTCCTTGGTGCCCGATTTTCCTCCTGTGTTTCTGCTTTTGCCTTTCAATGTGCCCATAAACTGCAGGAGCTGTATCTGGTGTTGATGCCTCATAGCTGACTGACAGTGGATGGGCATGGTAACAGTCTCTTCACCACAGCATTTTTACCCAACCTTTACTCTCTCACATTAGCTAGCTACTTTATTTGTGAAATAAAATTAATGGCTCAGGTGATGTAATTATTTCAAGTCTTACCCAGACAGCTGGTTTGGGCAGCACTTAATCTGAGCATCAGGGGTTCTGCTACCCAGTTTTCAGCTTCTAGTCCTCACCAGGAGGAGCTGAGCCACTGTTGTCTTGTTATACATACACGTTGCTCCCATATACATTGGCAGCTAGAGACCCCAGTCAGGTAAAAAAGCAGTTCTTCATCTCAGAGAGAATACAGCTGTAGATTCAGAAAAAAAGGCACCAGTGATAGATGAAACAGCTCTGGACAGGACAAAGACAAGGCAACGTGACAGCAGAACTCATAATTTCTTCCATTTTCCAAGCAGCTCTCAGCGCCGTCTGTGACCTCTTTGCAGCACTCATCACACTGCAAGCAGAGACTTCAGGGGCACCGCTTGTGTTTAAAATATTATTCAGATGAGACAGGGTGTCATGTTCTTGTCCTAACTTTCCCAGCCAATCTACCTTTTGCAGCAGACATCTATGCTTTCATGAAATTGCTTTTCTTTTTCCTCTCCTACTGGTCATAATTGTATATAAATCTTTATCACAGAAGTGTGCTACTCTAGTGAGACCACTTTCTGCAATTCAAAGAGCTGAGAAACACATTACATTGTTAGTCAAAAGGGCAGGAGAAAAAAGGTTTGAGATTTCTAACTTAATTTGAGTGATTCTGTGCTTGTGTTGTGCGATAATGTTAAAAGTAAAGTGTGGGCGGACACCGGTTTTATAGTGCATCAACCTCTTCAGGCCCTCTTCCCAACAACACAGCAATAAGTCACTTACTGTACGAGCTACCATGCAGAGAATGACGTTATGTTTCAAACCTGTGGAAGAAAAAAAAAACATAGTTAATGAGGAAATATGTTTTCTTCTGTGTGTGTGTCAAGGCTTGAAGGCCAATTGATTTTCCAGAGAAGTCAGAAGTAATATGTAGCTCTTCAGTGTTTTGAAATCCAGGTCCACTGACTCTTTCTCTTTGTAACTGTGGGATAACAGGCTGCTTTTGGGGTTTCCAGGACATTTTTCTCCTGTTGCAAATCAGGTTGTCTCATTATTTCTAATGGGAAAAAAATTATTTCTGGGGGAGTTGGGCAACTGGAGAAAGATCAGATGGCAGCATTTATCGAAGTACAAGATAAAACCCAATCTAACCATTCTCATTTACAAAAGGATGGATTTTTAGATTAGGACGCACAGTTGGAGAGGAACGCAGCGATCTTGTAGTAGGAGGACGATGCTGTTCCTTACAAGGTAATGCAGATGAAGTAGAGACAAAAACTTCAAACCAAAGCTTCTGCTCTTCAAAGGAGTACCCATGGTACCCGAGCCTTTCCTTTTTGTAACAAACTCTAATGCTTGGGCCAAAGCCCTGGTGTCTGGGTCTCTGCTAGGATAAAGCTACTGCAGATTTTCAAGCTAGAATTCCCTGCATGGGCAGTTTGCCGTCTGCCTTTGCAGACTGCTGCCATTTTAGATCAGACTGTCAGAAGGGACTGTGTGTGAATTTTAATTGTAGCTAAACCAGAAAATCACCTACTTGCTCTTTCAGTTGTCATGTGTATTGGATGAGTGCAGTCCAGATTCCAGTGCCTTCTGAAAGGGTGCGAATTCAAGGTTATACTTCGGATATCCATTTGTTCTTTAGATCTTTTCCTCTTTTCCAGCTAGGTGGCATGCCAGGGCCCACAAACATCTTAATATTCTAGCTTTACCACACAGCTTTTACAAACAAGGTCATACAGAACAGAGGAAAAACATATAATTAATAATTATCAAGACCTGCTGCTGTGTGGGCTGCAAGTCCCTGCTCAGAAATTAGAACCAAATTATTTCAGGCTTTTAAAAAGGTAGTTAAAATATCCAATGTGCTTAAACTAACTCCTCTGAGAGAGTACACCAGCTCCATTAGCTCCCTGCATGTATTTTGCTCCATGCTAACACATACCACACGCCGCAAATCACAGCAGCTGGGTTTCTTCCCATTGCACTTGGCTCGTTCCCCACTCTCCCTGAAATGTCTTTCCAGTTCCCCATGCCTTGTCTCCTTCACTCCCCCATGTTAATGCCAGCTGATCTGGAACGAACACATAGATTATTAGGCAAAGCAAGTCAAAAAAGGGAAAAGGTTTCAGGCAAATAACTGCAAAAGTAAGTAGCGCAATCCTAGTCCCTTTAGGAGCTCTCTGGGTTTGTTTCAGTCACTAGTAGAACGAGGAGGAACTACCAAGCAATATAAATCCTTATCTGGAGTATTTCTCAACAACTTGGTCGCAACAATAAATATATGTTGTCATTCATTATTAGAGTTCGAAATTCAGCCAGTGAGTTGTTAAGGTTGCATTGATTCTACAACTAGGAGGTACCAGTAGGTTACCTAATCTAACCTTGTGCTTAATCCTGGATATTGAATTTGTCCTATGTTCTCCTGGGAAATCCAGTAGTTTATTATTCTGTAAGGAATTATTTTCTAGGCAAAAGTGCTTATATAACAGTTTAAGACTTGTTAATTTACCAGTGACTTCCAGAAAGACATTTAATTTGGGTTTGGAAACTCGAAAAATTGAGTATACATCCCCATAAGGGACATTTGGAAGGGGTGTATGGACACGCTCCCAGAGAAGCGCTCGCTGGGAAAGTCTGTCCTCTTCATGGAAAGGAGCCCCCGTTGTCTCAGATTTTGTATATTCCCTCATCAAACATCGTGCTCGTCCTTTGCCCAGAGACAAGGTCTGTGGTTAGTCAAATAGTACTTCAAAGGCATCTACTTCCTCCTAGAAAGTAATAAATGAGTGACTCTTAAATTGTGATATAAACACTTCCACATAGAAAATAATTACTTATGTTCTTCCAACAAATAATAAAAGAGAATCAGATTAAGAGCATTTATTCCATAAATAAAAAGTAAGATTGTATCCAAACAGCTGTCACCAAACTAAACGTTTCTGCAACCCAAATCCATTCGTTAATTGTCTCCTCTCTGACTGGAATGCAGCTGTTTAAGTAATTTCTGAAGCAGCATCTCTGTCATTGACAGACATCTGTGCAGGATCAGTGATGTGCAGAAAATATTCTATTTATAGAGAGGCAATCATCCCTTTCTCCTCTTCCCTCCTCCCACCCACAGACCTTTGCAGTGTTATCAAGGGAGTCCCAATCCTGGTGTTAATTTCTTTTCAACTAAAGTGCACCCATAAATTTTAGTCAAGAACAAGTGAGTAAAAGAAAGCAAAGATAATTTTTTTTTATGCTGAGAAATATTTTAGATGCCAGCTATGGAGATTTCCTAATGTTAGAAAAGGGCAGGATTTGTTGAAATACAAAGAACAGAAAAATAGCATTTAACAAATAGTATAGCATCTATTATTTATCATAGCAGTCTGTGGGTGAAGGCTCAAAGTAAAATATGTGACTTTGAAGATAAAACAAAAAGAGGTGGCAATTATTACCAAACCTTTTTGTATTTTCTTAGAAAAAAATGTTTTATTGAAACAATCTTGCTGAAAAAATGCTTCCGTTCTTTCCAAATGCTCATGCACTTAGAAGAAAAAAAATTCTGTATGATGTTTCATAGATGCAAATCATTTTGTGAAGAGACCTGTTCTATTTAATTATCTCTGACTTTCTGTGGAGCTAGGATGTTCCCATTCCACCACAAGCACACTGTACCACAGTCTTGTCAGACAGCAGTTCTTGTGTTCCAGCCCCAGAATAGCTGGATTTGATTGAGTACGCCTTAGAAAAAGGAACAGGAAAGCTCTTGAGAAACTTTGTAATGAAACATGTACTAATTATAGTATTATTTAAGAGTAAAACATTTCAAAGTGTACTTTATTCTACAGTTTGAGGGACTATTCAAATATTAAAGATCATATATTATTCACTGATGAAGAAAATGAGTTATTACTCTAAAATGGAGCATACACAGCAGGGCAGACCACTCTGTCATGACATTCTTCTTTATCACCCACTCTCACCCACAGAAGAACGAGTTGTGAATCTGAAGGCATTCTAGCTAGAAATTGTTCTGTTTCCAAAAAACCTGTGCTCAACAGCAGGATTTACATAGGGAATGTTTAAGTAAATTTCCTGTGAAATTTCTTTAATGCTAAACAAATGAGTGCACAGGTCCAATGTGAAGGGAAGTTAATTGGGTTCCTGCTTAATATTGTCTTCAGCATAGTATTTTTACTCAATTTTCTGCATTGCCTGAAATAAGAAAATCCCGGACTCTGGCTTTCACCTCTCCGGTCAGAATAGCAAAGGATCTTAGGATGACTTTGCAGAAATCAGGGTAACTGGGTATCACACAAGGATTCTCATGGCTTTCCTGGACCTCAGCAAAGGACGTTGCCCAAAATTAGCCAATTGTTTCATGATTCAACTATTTAACTTATATCTGTGTTATTATGTGCAAATTTTTCATATACACAATCTACACTAGCAGCCACAGCTTCCATTAGAAGTATTTCTTAATAATATGAGAATTTTGCAGTAATCAAGAGATATAATTGCTATTTGTAAACACCTATTGTACAAAATATCTTAGTTGAGTTTATATCAAGGTTAGTGTTAGCAGTATGCATAATGTAGCCTGCTAATTGAAACGAGTATCCTCTGCAATTAGCTGAAGACCTTTCTGCAGCACGGGTGGGGTGACCTGTTGGGTTTTCCTTGCCTAGGAATGATACCACAACATTTAAAAATACTCTTCACGGAACCAACTTGCAATTCAAGCTACACTAAAAAACAGAACCGCAACCAACTATCCTGTAGACTCCCTTGTTATTGATGTTAAATGTTTTTGCCTATCATGCAAAGTCAGGCTTGGTTCTACTACTGCTTTTGATCAGCAAAACATCTGAGCTAGGCTTGCATTGCTAATTCCACCAAGACCCTACATAAACCCACACAAGAGAGAGGTTCATTTTTGCAACGCTGATAAGCCACCCACGCAGACTGATCTTTTTTCCCCCAAGCTAAAATGTACAAGAGTCCAACATGACTTCTTGGATGTAATATAGGCTAAGTACTAAACAGTTTAGGCACAACTTTGCAAACCCTAAAGAGAGACCCTGACAAGTGCACTGTTCATGACTACTAGTGCTCATGGGAGAGAAACATGGAGAGTTGGACCAGACACCTACTAATTTAAAAGCCCACATGGTGGAGCACATCCCTGAAATAGTCCTGAGTCCCAAAGCAGCACTGCCCCAGAAGAAAGAATGCCAGGAAAACATCTAGCAGAGAACAGCTTGAGGCTAAATTCTTTGTTAATTTGCTTCCCTACCTCAGTATTTTCCTTTTACCGAAGGCTTTTACAACCATTGTGTTTGTCAATGCCAGACACAGATAAAATTCAAGGTAGTCAGGATGGAGACTACTGGAAAACTGGCCAAGAGTTGCTCCCAAGATTCAGTCAAGTCCTTGTGTCTTGGAGCATGACAGCTTAAATTTTTAAAAGCAGTTATGTAAGAGCAATAGTGCCTCCATGTCCCCTGCAGCAGCAGGTGACTGTGCTCTCTGCCCTGGCCAGGAAGGCTCTTCTTTCTGGCAGGGAGCAGAGAGAACATCATTTAAATGAGCTCCTAGGCTGCCTGTGAAGATCTGCTCCACAGCAGGCTGGAAAATGCCACACCACTTCTGAAGACAACCCCACCCGCTCATGATGTAGGACAAAAAGTCCAGCTTAATGCAATGTCCATGCGTGTGGTGCTCTCTGCGATTCATGTCTTTCCTCCTAAATGATGAGGCCTCAGGTGCATTTGAAAGTCAGGGGGCAGATAAGTGAATTTGCTGTCTCCCTTTTTTTTAAGTTTGTGCCAATTTTACTTCATTTTGCCAACAACCCCAAGAAGGAGTTTACTGGCTGACCTTTCTTAGATGTGTTGTTACGTGTCTGGAAATAAATTACTAGAGTTATCGGTTGTCTTCTTTTGTTTTTCCTGTAGCACTCTGAAACAGGGTGGGGAGCTGGAGAGAGATAAGTGACATGGGTTTGCTGGACTGGCACAAATTTAACAGGGTTGCAATTTATGACTCAGCTCATTCATGGTGGATTGCATGCTCTTGAGATGCTCGATGATTTATAGCTGATGTAAATTGTGACACTTACTGTTCCATTAGCAAAGCCATTATCTCTGTCGTGAGAACTTAGGATCAATATATGTCAGCAGAGACAGTAACAGTACTGTGAGCTTGCTGATACAAATGGGTTTGTGGAGAAGCATTCTAGGATGCCATTTGACACAGCCTTTTGAGAATTTTGAGAATAGTGATTTTATTAATGAAAATCCTGAAGTCAGGTAACTATGTCCTTTGTAATTATTGGGTACGTAATAACGGCCAGAGTGCATTAGCGCCCTCCCTCAAAAAATAATTTTGCAACTTGCAACAAATCTGTTTACTTAAAAAACTAGCCTATAACATGATGCTGGCAGCCATTTTCTAGATAATAACTAAGAATAGGTTGAGATACTATTTGTGATCATGAAAATTAGTTCCCAGAATTAATTAATTTTATTCTGCAATTACAGAAAACGCATTTTGTGGAGAAATGCAATACTAATTAGAGCCTCCGACCAAAGAAGAGGATGAGCACCATAGGTACAGGTCACTGAGCATGGACTGGGTGCCATACTGAGTAGCCACACGCCTGAGCTAAAGCTATGGCAAGCAAGCCACTGACTACAGTCAGCTCTTGACAGACAGACACACAAACTCCTTATTCAGCGCCAGTTTAAAAATCATTGTACTTCGACTGACAACTCTAAAGATGAACTTCACTAAATAAAACATCTTTTAAGGTTGTTCACCTTGCTATTTTTTCAGGAAGGACTATTCATACAAGAGCACAGCTGAAAGCACAACCTGTCATTTCTTGAAGATACTGGCTAGGTCTAGAGCTGAACTTATTTCAAGCATTTTATATGGCATTTTGGTCCAGCTCATTCTGGAAACAGTTACCAACCATGAAATCCTGATCTCTCTAATGAAGGGTGCTCAGATTGCTCACTTGTAATTTTATGTGCACGGCATTCACAAGCACATAACTATTCAGGATTCTCTGTTAAAGCTCCTAATAGCGTTACAGTCACTGTGTTTGGCCCCTGCATCAGTTCCTTCCTCTACCTCTTGCAAGGATGGCTTGCCTTGGCAAACAAATCCTAAAGTGCTCTTGTGTCTATCCTTGCAACGGAAAAGTTGTCAGCAACCCCATACCTAAATTGACTAACCAAAACTGTTGCTCTGATGGTGGTCTCTAATCCATCATCTTCCAGTTTCACACAGTGTTCCTGTTATAGGACTAACACTGCCAGAGAATGACAGAGTAATTCAGGCTGGAAGAGACCTCTGGCACTCTCCAGTCCACTTCCCATGCAAAGCAGGACCAGCTAAGAGCAGGTTGCCTAGGTTGCCTCCATCTGAGGTTTATTTCCTAGGATTGAGACTACAACCTCCCTGGGCATTTGTGCCAATGTTTGACCTCCCTCACAGTGAAGAATTTTTTCCTTACTATTTCTTTACAATTTTCCTTATAGCTATTTCCGTCTGTTGCCTCTTATCACTGCACCCCTCCGAGCAGAATTTGTCTCTGTCTTCTCTTCACCTTCTCATTAGATAGTTGTGCACAGCAATAAGATCTTCCCTTCACTTTGTCTTCTCCAGGCTGAAAAAAAACAGTTCCCACAGTCTTTCCTTTATGTCATGTGCTCCAGCCCCATGACCATCTTGGTGATTGGAGTTGGACTTGCTCCAGGAAGTCCATATTTTTCTTGTAGTGGGGAGCCCAAAATTGGTTGCCGCATGTACAATGCAGCCTCACAAGTGCCAAATAGAGGGGAATAGTCACTTTCCTGGACCTCCTGGCTATGTTTTTGCTAAAACAGTGAAAGATATGATTGGGCGTCTTTGCCATAGGACACACTGCTCACTGACACTCAATTTGCAAAACCACAATCCCTAGCTCCTTTTCTGCAAGGTCGCCTGCTAACCACTCAGCCTCTGGCTCATGCTGTTGCAGGGTTTCTCCTTTCCCAGGTGCAGGACTTTGCACTTCCCTTTGTTAAACTTCATGAGGGTCCTGTTTTGCATTTCTCCAGTCTAGCAAGATGTCCCTGAACCCAACTTGGTGTCAACTGTGAACTTTTTGAGAGTGTACACTGTCCCACCATTCAGGTAATTAAAAAAGTCATTTAACAGTCCTGTCCCAAGTATCAATCCCTGAAGACCATCACTAGCGACCACCAACGAGATGCACATTGCACTATTGATTACAATCCTTCAAGACTGGTAGTCCAGACAATTTTCTATTCACCTTATTGCTTATTATCCACATAACCAAACCATATCTCACCAATTTGGCTATCAGGATACCATGGGAAAATACACCAAAGGCTTTGCTAAAGTCAAAATATACAACATGTATTACTCTCTCCTCTTTGAGAGTCATCTATCTCATCACAGAGGGCAATTGGTTTCATCAGGCACAGTATGCTGTTGGTAACTCCTTGCTGGCTGTATCCAATCAGCTTTTTGATATTCAGGCACCTAGACAGGACCTCCAAGAAGACTTGGTCCATAAACTTTGTCATTCCCCTCCAAAGCTGCTATAGAGCAGCCACATGGTGATGTTGGCCCACTCCCCTGGTGCTCCTAGAGACATCCCATCTGGCCCATCTGGCTTGTACAAGTCCAATTTGCTTAGAGTCCCTTACTCTATCGTCTGGGTATTGCAGTATTCCCCCAGACTCTGCAACCAGGTTCAAAGGCGTGAGAGGTCCAAAGGCAGTTTTCAGTAGCAAAAAAAGCAAAAATGCACTGCCTACCTCAGCCTTTTCCGTGTTCTTTGTCCCTTGATCTGTAGCTGTACTTAGCAGCAGGCTCTCAGTTTCTTTAGTTTTCCTTTTGCAATTCTGTTCTAGAAGCCCTCCTTGTCCTTCACATCCCTTGCTAATTTAAACTGCAGCTGCTCTTCCAGTATCTCTATGTTTTCTTATATTACAGTAAATTAGTTAAATTCACCCCACTGGTGGAAGAAAAACTAAGGAAGAACTCTCTGGAGCCATTTACACAAGGGAACTAACCAAATGCATCTAAATCTTTCAAGATTTGGAAGCAGAACTCAGATGGAAAGGGATAATTTCCAGATGTCAACCCTCCATGGAAGATTGCAAATCCTCAAAGAAAACAGCTCATAGAAAATTCATCTTATAAGAGACATCACAAAGAGAGAAAATTAATCGTTCTGTTTTGTTACTGTGCATCTCAAATCCTCTCCCAAACTCTGACTCTTGCTCTATACTTTTTATCTCACAATACACATTAATTACTAATTGTATTTTAACATTCTGCCAGCACATTATATCTATTTTCACTTGGAAAACTTTTGTTTTTTCCCCACAGGGCATTAAGATAAGCACTTTATTAATTAAGCTGCCCAGAATTGGATTCAGATGATTGGGAGTGCTACCACTTCTGTCAGTCGTGAGACATCATTGTTTGGAAAGATGAAAGACAGCTCTGGAAAAAAAATAAATTAAAAAATCCATGGTTGAGCACACACTCAGGGGACAAAGCACTGTGTCCTTGAAATCCTTGCTCCCTAAGGCCTTCCTAGGAGAATCTTGGTGCTAACAACATTCTGGAAAACAATAAGGTTTATATTCCCATTTGTCTTCACAATGAAAGATGACAATGTTTCCAACATGTAAATATAAAAACCCTAGGAGAAGATAAAATGTGCTCTTGATCTTTCCTTTAAAGATTCTAGTTTGCTGCCAGGCATTAATCTTCATATTTTGTGTGAACTACACTGTAGCTCATAGAGGGTTCAACACATTCACTGTCTTCGTTACCAGAAATCTGTGACATTGTCTCATGAAATAAATCAGGTGTGAAAATGGCAGGGAGAGAAAACAGTGACTATCAAAGGAGGTGCTGCTTGGACTCCTGTCTTTTTTTCAAGTGACTTTCCAGCCTGAGGTTGTCACTGTAAAGCTAAAAGAATTGATATCAGCTATCTTGCCAAAATTATCTCCTCTTGCCTTTGATGGCAAATGTTTTATCTCTTTTGTTTTTGTTTTTTTTTTTTAACTTTTTGCAGTGATGCATAAGGGAAGAGTTCCAGTTTCACTTCATTTTCCACTAAAAAAAAGCGCACACCTAGTCACGTTTATGCCTGCTACTTGCTGCATTAATGCCCAGAGGCAGCCTGGGTCCTCCTTTAGTCCCTGCCTTCAGGGACAC
>NW_009259184.1:2415833-2423293 GCF_000687185.1 Egretta garzetta
TCTAGGGACCTGAGGCAATGGGTCTCCAGTTGTATTTCAACTTAAACTGGCAAAATAGTACATTGCTTTGAAGCTGACCATTTTTACACCGTCTCTCACACTGTTGTCTGTTGTCCCTGTGAAGTACTCTTCTGGGATGATATGACTGTTGTTGTCTTGATTTCCTACACTATTCATGGGGGTTTTTAGCTCTTGCAGCCTCTTCCCACATCAGCTTGAGAATCACCTTTCTGTTTCTCATTTCATGTGGTATTTTGGCTAATTCCCTCCTTCTTAATGACTGTCTAACCACTTCAGTCAAGGCCTGGGAGCTTTGCCTGGCAAATTAAAAAGCTTTCATCAGGGGTTCATTTTAGATCTTCCTGTATTTTTGCAGCATGTTTTGACGCAAATGCCACCCAGGACCTGCTTTCTTAACCCTCTCTCCTTTTGTCCAGCTTGCAAGAACAGCTTTTAAACCCTTGCTTTTAAACATTCATGAGCTCTATCATAGATTCACATCTCTGCTGTACCACACTTAAAATAGTACCACCTGTGTATCATCTTGACCTGGAGAGCCAGGCTCTTCTCATTCCTGTACTACATAATCATAGTTAATTCCTGCCGGAATTACCTGAAAATTATTTTTACAATCACATATATCAAACCAAACTATTTTCAGGATTAAATGTTCCTTCTAAATAGTTGTATTTGTTGGTGATATCCACCCTCTGCACAAGCAGAACCAAGCAAGTCTTGGGCATTCTTCAGGTGCCCTTTGAACTCCTGGGAAATTCAACTTTGATAAGGAGACATTCAGTGCTTCTGTTATTTCATTTGGGGCCTATCTCACTGTACTCTTGACACCAAGGATATTTCACTCAATCACCCCAAGAGAAGGACCTGGACAGAGACCTGTCACCTTCAATTGCGCCTGATCTGTCTTTGTATCCTGAGCTGTTGCCTGATACAACACGTCTCCAACAAACTGATCTGGAGATGCCTTAAAAAGAAGGTTTTCCACAGCGGGCATCAAACTCAGATGAGCCACGTCATAAGCCCATATCTTCATGTGCGAAATCATCTCTGTCCAGCTAAAACAACCCTTGTGCACTCCCCCCATCCTGCCAGCTGGTTAGCATTTAGGGGCTCTGGTGCTGCCGTATCTGCTGCCAGTGACCCAGCTGTGGTACAGGGTTGGCAGAAGATGAACAGGATGCCCGTGGTCTCCATGCCGATGTAGGTCAGCCCCTTAAGTTAAGGATTCCTCTTTGGGACTCTCCATGCTTTTGGCAATGTAAACACTTGAATAACATTGCAAACACCAGTCCACTAAAAGTTGAGCTCTGAAAAGTTTTGACACTGGGGGAGGGCTAAAAAAAAGCACTTAATTTTCTAAAAATACCTAGCTCCAACTCATTTTGACAGAAACATTATTCTCTGTAGAAAAAAGAAAATATGATTTTTCAGTGGCATGGAATTTCATAAACAAAATTATTCCCCAAAGTCTAAGAAAAGGCACAACGGGAATTATTCTTTGGTTCATTGGTTTTAAGGCCATAAGGGACCATTATGAATATCAAGTCTGAGCATCTGAATAGGGCAGGCCACAGAATTTTCCACATTAATTCCTCCATTAAGGCCATACTTTGTAGTTGAACAAAGGAACAGGTTTTAGAATGGCATCCAATTAGATCCATTAGCAAATGCCACTTCTCTCTCCATTCCTCCTAGTATTAGTTTTTTTTAATAGATAAAGTAATTTGAAATCTTCTAAAATGAATGTTCAACTTCTCATCAGAGCTGGACCATTTACACCTCCTAGAAGAGACCATTTGCTGTGAAGAGCACAAGTACCCAGACTTGGGAAGCAGGTAAGAGAGAGATGAGTCCTGCTGAGAGCAAACCCTCTTACTTCCAGCTAAACCCAGGGGTAACCTAGGAGAGCAGGAAATAAATTAGGGAACCATTATTTATTGGCAGAAAAGATGATGCTGAACCTCAAACTAGAGTTCTCCATTTCACACAGAGCATAGCAAAAATGCTACGTACAGGGACAGCTCTGGATTCCAGACACAAAGCATCAGTTTTTCTGTGTTTATGGTCAATACTCCTACATCTCGAGAAACGGGCAGAGAGCAAGCCCGGACGTGGGTAGCCCAAGGCAGCACATGAAGTCCCACATCTCTCAGGGTTTCTGTGATCCTTTGCTCACAGGTGTGTGCCTGAAGGCTGTTTTCTCCTCTGGTGCACCATGGGCAGGTCACCCTGTGTTTGCACCATAGTGAAAGGTCCTGCTGGCAGGTGGTCTGCGGGAGGTGCCGTGCAAGCCGGCAGGGCTGGCAGGGTAAGGCACCATGCAGGTCTGGAGGACCGGAGAGGAGCCAAGCCTCAGACCTCCAAGTGGGATATGTAGAAGTTGGCTGCTGAGGCAGGGAAAATGCTGCTGGTGCTTTGCTTTTGAGCCCTGATATGCACGCCATTGGGGAGAAGTTGTAGGTAGGAGCAGCATGTTGGATGAATCCATCTAAAAGCCTTTAGGAGTGACAAGTGGCAAATTCTCACCCCACACAGTTTCCTTTTTTAAGGAGTGGTGTAGGGTCACCCCCAGGTTTAACCAGCCACCAGTTGCTCCCGATGACACAGAGAAGCGGCCTTTCGCAGCAGCGCAGGTCCATGCACCTTCCTTTTGCTGTGCCTGCATAGCCCGACTCAAAAGATGGCACTGGAGAGTTGCTTTGTACAAGTGACAGTAAGTACACAAGGAACAAGACAAGAACACCAGACCCTGAAATTTAGGGGAAGACTGCAGCAGAGCTGTTAATCCCACTTGAAAGGATGGGCTCATGTCCAATTACAGGGTTTTTTCCAATCCACTGGGAAAGCCATTACACACTGATGGCAATCAGATTGGTGCAGCCATGGCAATCTTGAAAGCATTTAGGATATCTTTGATTAAATGAGATAGTGGGAAAAGTCTGAAATTGCTTCTCTAGCAAAAGCCCAGCATGGATAGCTTTTTAATTAAAATGAGCTAATATGGCACTTTTATTTGTAAAATCACAAGAAAGGGAAAAAATAAAACTGAGGGATACGAGAGAGGGAAAACACCCTTTTGTTTTCTTGTCTGGCTTATTATCACCACACTGTTTTAAAAATCCCTTTGCTTCCCTGTGTAATCAGGTTGATTAAAATCCTCTAAAGAAATAAAACAGCTGCACAGACCTCCAAAATCACACTCTTCTCTACTGCGTGTGCATTGTATTCTTTTCGACAGCTTTGTTTTCAAATTATTCTTTTCCCTTCATTGCCTCTGAAAGCCTATTACTGGATTTATTAAAACAAAGCCGAATAAGCACGCTGAATACAGACACAGTGATTGCCTCAACACATGTTGTTCTTGCAAGGAGTAGTGTGCTAGCAGGTCTGAACCGCCGGCTGTCGCTGAGCTGACTGCAGAACAAAGGAAAACCCAGCTGAATTAATGAAAGTGTTCGCTAAAGGCAGGCTCCATATTTTGCCCTTCTATCACATGAGGAAGAGCTAAAATAATAATTATTAGGCTGAAGTCAGGCCATGACATTTTACTTCAGCCTAGGCTAGGAGGAGAAATGTTCCTATATCAGGTTGTCTAAGATGACCTGACCCTTCCCACCGTCTCCGGCTGGGACCGGGTAGTGCCGCTACACACGGCTGCTGCAAGCTGCGCCTTCCAGCGGCTTAGCCCGGCTGGGGCAGCTTGGGAAGGGGCCATGCTGCTTCCTTCCCGCGCCCGCTTGGCCTTGTTTTGCCTTGCTGCAGGAGGGAGAGGGGATGAGGAGAAGCGGGCAGGCGGGCTGGGGGCAGAGCGCAGTGCAGGTGCACGCTGCCCATGAGCCCACGCGCTGCACCTACGCGCGTTGCACGCGTGTGCGGGTTACATATATGCACGCCTCACACCATCTCCCTGGTGGCTGCTGGTGGCCTGAGGGTGACAACAGGCCGGGGGGGGGCCTGGCATCTGACTGGGAAATGGCGAGAAGGGAGGAGAAGCACCCGAGCCCTGGCAGCTGGTTAGGCGGCACATCTGTGCTGGCACCGGCCCTTGCACCAGTGCTCCTGTGAAGCGAGGTATGCACAACTGCTGAGACAGATCTCTCTGTTCCAAGCCCCTTCTCCCTCCCTGTTGGATTTGTTTTTTCACAGGCAGGCTTCCCTGAGGAAGAAAGAGCTTTAACCAAACGGGGTTAAACCTGACTCAGCGAGGTGGTGCATTGCACCCACTGCTGAAGCGGGAACTGGTGCTGGAGCCATCGGTGACTCCTGGGCAGCACCACGGGAGGTGTCCTGTTTCTTACCAAGCCCTCCTTCTGCACTGCTCTCCCCGTGGTGGCAGGGTTTGTTCCTCGGTCCAGCCTTTTGTGTCAGCTAAAAAACAAGGGAAAGATGCCTGCAGGCAGCGGGGGTTCTGCGGATGCCCTTGGCTGTAACACTGCTGGAGCATGCACAGGCAAGACGCAGGTGCTTCTATGACTGGCCTCAGTCAGTATGATGGCTCGAGTTTTCCCACCTTTTTGATTTTCACAAGAAATTTACTTTAATTTCTTGGTCGGGACAATAGATGTCTTCATTTCGCTAGGCGCTATCATTTAAATGTCTTGGATGTAGTGCAAGGTGCAGAGGGCACTCACTGCCTTCCCACCAAGCAGCTTTTCATGCCTGCAGTGGACCATGTACCCCCTCCCTGTCCTCCCCGTGCCCACGTGGTGGCACCAGCACTGCCACGGACACCACTGGTGTTCCCTGTCACTCCAGTAACATGAAACTTTTCTGTCTCATCATGGAGACAAAAACGCCTCAGTGGCATAAATAAGCCTACACTTTTTTCGATATGACATACCGTGTTTACTTTAGAGGTTAATAGAGACTTATCTGGGAAAGTCAAGTTGAAAAAACTACTTTGCACTTCTGAAACAGTGATAAAGTAACTCTTAAAGTGTTTAAAAAGATGAAATGCAATACCTTCGAGATAAGAGTAAACCGAGTCAGTCCTATGCAAATGACTGAGGACAGGGCGACTTCTGAAAATCTAGAAATTTTTTTCTGGCTAAAAGAAAACATGTGCCCCAAATAGTTTTAAATCAGTAAAGTCTATGTACAGTTATCCAGATGGAGTAAAATGCTGGCCCTGCAGATGTTCATCACCCCATGAAGTCAGTGAGGTCAGGGTTTTACCTTGAGACTCTATTTATTTAAAAATAATTCATATTTCTGACATTTTTATACACACTTACATAGCACAGACTTACAGACTTCCTGTGCTGTGCCCATAAATATATTATCTTTTATAGCAGTACTTGTATTAATGCTTTGTAAAATCTTTTAATGATTTACGACACCAAAGAAAAGAGTTTCTAATTTCTCTTTATCGTCCTATTCAGAGGTCACTCTGTATGTTGCTCTCCTCGCTCCAGCACAAACCATTGAAACCCCCTTCTAGCAGAATGCCATGAAAGCACGTGTTCTGTATCTGCTTGAGAGCAGCCCTATTCCACAAAACACGCCCGTGTTTTTAAGGTGCAGTGGCACTGCATTGCTTCGCAGCACAGACCTATAAAGGCACCACTGTTTTCCTTTATAATGCCACAATACGGAGATTGGTGGATTTATATGCCTGTTACCTGTGCTTGGGGGAAAGGAAAAAATGATGCATAAAACTAGGAGTCAGCGGCAGAATTGCAGACAGAGCCTTTTGGGGGCTCTGGGCACCCTAGAAAAGGCAGACAGCCCCTCCAGCCCACTGACCGAGCCCTGAGCCGGCACGGTGCCGGGACCCCCACAGAGGACTGAGCTGTAACACCCACGTGCTTCCCAGGGAGCTACAGAGGCAGGCAGGTCTCCTGCATGCAGGTTTTTCTCCCAGCAGAAATGATGTGGTGAGTTGAACCATGCTCCTGGCCCAGCTGGGCAACTGCATCTTCTGCAAAAGCATTTTTTTCAATCGTATGCCGTGGCATATATTCATATACGCATTTCTCTGTAAATGCTGTACTTCAGAAGATAATTTCTTCTGCTGGTTTTACCCAAGTACTTTCCTAGTGCTGAAGTAAGAGGATGTGACATCATATTTTTTCAGATTCCTGTACTGAAATCTCTGCTACTCACATTTTAGAAGGGGAGCACGTAGAGTCCATATGAAACAACGAACACAACTTCCTCATAGCAGCGCTGGCATGTGAAATAAACTTTGTGGTAGGAAAAGTTGTAAAATGCCTTTTGAAGCCTTTCCCCAAGCTTTGTTAAACAGGTCACTTTTTCACCAGTTCAAACAGTAGATATGGGTGTGATAAAATTTTTAGACACATTTCTAAAAGTCTGCGTTCACACCCACAGTTAACATATGCGTCTGTGTATGTGTCTAACCTTGTACGTAAAGCTGTTTCAGCTGTGATGCCTATGGATGATTAAAATTATATCTCTTTCTTTGATCACAAATTAGTGTAACACATTATCTTGATTCTCAATAACTTCCGACTTTGATGTTATGTTTAATAAAACATAATGCTGTGTTGGAGAATCCCTCGGGAATCTTTAATTTCTTTTCTTTTTTTTTAATATAGATTACATTTTAAAAGGGATTAAATTGTCTGATTAGTGAAGCAGGCTCTTGCTGTAGCAGATAAACCCTGAATTCCTCAGGGCAATCTGCAGCCATTGTTAAAGCATCTTTCCAAGATGCCAGCAAGCTCAGCAAACCCTGAGAGAGTTAAGAAAAACATTTTTTCTCATGCCGAGACTGGTTTCATCCTCCAACCCCAACCTTTGCTTTGTTCATTCATCTTCCTCCATGCAAGCCTTTGCTTTTACCCGTAGAAATGTCAGTAAGGTTGTGTTATAAAGGTGACAGAACTGATGCAGGCTTTCATAGATAAAATCTCCCTGCCACCTCAAACCCAAGAGCTGTGTGGAGAGCTGCCTGCACACAGCTATGGGCTTTGAGAGGCTCCATCGCCACATTAGAAATTTCTTGTTGCCAAGAAGGCCAGTGGTAGCCTGGGGTGCATTAAGAGGAGTGTGGCCAGCAGGTCGAGGGAGGTTATCCTCCCCCTCTACTCTGCCCTGGTGAGACCCCACCTGGAGTACTGTGTCCAGTTCTGGGCTCCCCAGTTCAAGAAAGACGAGGAACTCCTAGAGTCCAGAGGAGAGCAACTAGGATGATAAAGGGACAGAAGCATCTCCCCTATAAGGAAAGGCTGAGGGAGCTGGGCTTGTTCAGCCTGAAGAAGAGAAGACTGAGAGGGGATCTCATCAACACATACAAATATCTTAAGGGTGGAAGTCACAAGGACAGAGCCAGACTCTTCTCAGTGGTGCCCAGCAACAGGACAAGGGGCAATGGGCACAAACTGAAACACAAGAGGTTTCAGTTGAATATGAGGAAGAACTTCTTTACTTTGAGGGTGACAGAGCACTGGGACAGGCTGGCCAGGGGGCTGTGGAGG
>NW_009259184.1:2423493-2424656 GCF_000687185.1 Egretta garzetta
TGGGTGACACTGCATCATCGTGGGGGTTGGACTGGATGATCTCCTGAGGTCCCTTCCAGCCCTTGCCATTCCGTGATTCTGTGAAAGACGTGGCAAGGCCAGCTTCAGCCATTGTCCCCAAGGGGTACAATTGCTCCTGGCTGCTCACAGGCTTCATCCTGCCTTGAGATGGGCCAGCACCACTGCTTATGGGAACCCAAGCAGTGTCAGGAAACTGATCAGAGGCCAAAAATAGGGCACTTAGCCCAGAATAGCCAAGTTGGTAACATGTAAAACCTTGGCACGGCCCCTGTGCCTGGACAGCCCTTGAACAAATGCTCGGTCAGGCTTGTGAAGTGCGCGGTGAGGAACAGCAGCAAGCCATACTACTGGCAGTGACACCCCAGCCTGGGAAGGCAGCAAACCCACTCCTTTGTCCTGGCTGGGAAGAGGCATCGCTGAGCTGTGGTTCAAACTCAGGCACGGCGCTAGCGTTACTCTGTTGAAAACACTTCTGGAAAATGTTTAAAAGCAATTGAAAAACGTGTGAGGCTGCAAAGAGTGAGCCAAGACAGGAACAGACTGGGGCAAGAGGAGAAGAGTGAGGCTGGCAGGCAGGTGGAACTTCTCCCACCCCTTCTTATGCTCTGGTGGCTTCTGCTTGGGATAGCTCTGCTATCTGCTCTTCTACAATTTCTGCAGCATCCAGCCCTCGTCCACAGTAGCTCATCCAACATTCATTTTAATTGCTTCCAGCAGATTAGTGGAAGCAAGCAGAGCTTAATAAACTCTCGCTGAAGATGGCCAGATGAGTCCGAGAGAAGTGGTCCTTCTCAGGCTGTCAAGCAGTAACAGTAGCATTGAGAACCTGGGGCCATGCCATTATGCTCTTTATTACATTTATAAAGACGATATATGACAGAAGTAACGTTGTAGAGTTGGACAGTGACAGGCCAAGCAGCTTTTGCCATACTGCAAGCACAGGAAAATTCTTCATCACTTTGGCTTTTATTGGCTAACAAAGTTGTATTTAAAAAGTCAATCAACATATTATGGAAGAAGAAAAAATGTACAATAGATTGATTAACAAAATAAAAATCCAGATTAAAAAGACATAAACACAAAAGACCTTTTAACTCAATTTAGTTCTGCCTCTTGAGTTGTCAGGCTTTTAAAATTTCTTT
>NW_009259184.1:2424826-2461847 GCF_000687185.1 Egretta garzetta
TTGCTGTGAGATATACTTCTAAGCATGTAATTTGTTGAATAATACTCAATGAAAAGTTATACATAACCCCACCTGATTATTTTATAATTCAAACATTTAGTCTTGCAATAACGTACCTACATAAAGAATGCTACATACAGAAGTCCCCCTGCACAGGGCATGAGGCAGAGTTTTATAATGCAACTGGGTTTTTTGGTTCTTTGGCATCCAGACCCAGCTTGGGCATCATTCGTGTACCTAAGCATCTTACACAGGTGAATAGCACAGCCGCCGTTTCAGAGAGCTACTTGTGTGTAAAGCTAACACTTTTGCAACGTGGTGAGCAGCAATACTCACAGTATAAGGTGGTGTTTTAGAGTTTTCAGGGTTGCGCTATAAAAAGGAGGTTCACATATTTTCAGGACCCAAAGAAGGGGAAGTGGGGCACGAGTAGGGAATGCTTCTTTATGTCTACACAGTAGAAAAGTATCTCCAAATTTACATAGGTAAGAATGATTTGTTCATAGGTGATCCTTTCCCACATGATCACTGGGAGAGAAGAAGATTACCAAGCCAACAGGAAGCAAGGTTTCACAGTACGCTTAAAGGAAAAAGAGTGTTGACATAATTACTGGCAATTTAAAAAAATACCAATTTAAAAGCTCTGGTAGAAGAATATGTATGATGAAGGATCTGTTTGCATAGATGTAATAGGTGAGCCTGATAACAACACAGCAAGGCATTGCTAGCATAGACCCAGGAGGCACAATGTGAAAACGAAGCAGGGCCAAGGGGTCTGATAACACAGAAGCAATGGGACAAGACCTCACAAACCATCAATATGCTTTAGCTGTCTTTGGTGACCAAGTTTTAAGAATGCATTTTTGCAGTGGTTCCTGTGCTGTTGGGAATATGTATATCTCAGTTATCCCTGGTGATTTTTCAAAGACCCAAGCCTAGCACAGAGCAGCAAGAGTGGCGTTTAAGGCAGCGAACATCAGGCTTTTCAGAAGAATCACTATTCAGTACAGAGAAACAATCCCATAAACCACAAAATGACAGAATCTGTCCCACTGGAAAACAGCCATGAGAGAGGAGCTCTTGCAAATCACCTCTGACATGAGAGATAAAATTAGAAGACTCAAAGACTCTTGTGAAACTGGCTTTGCATAGTCCAGTGATTTGGAAAGTTTAGATAAGTATTTGAGTTGTTGTCCTGACTTTTTTGAGGACAATGACCATATTGGTACTACCTTTAATGGGGCCAGGGTGTCACCCCTGAACTTCGTGCTGTTGATCCAAAGCAGCCAACATCAAGTCGTGTCAGTGCTCAAATGAGCACAGGAATTAATCCAGTACAGTACTCAGTTTGCTAAGAAACTTTCCCATTAGTAGGTGAACAGTATCACTTTGCTCAAGATCCATACCTGCTTGTTTGAGGAAAGTCTCAATATAAATAATGCCGTCTAAACAGTTTATGTGAAAAATATTTCCAGAAAAAAAGAATTTAGTAGTGGCAATTCAAATGGCAAACTCTATTCCATGGTACTCAGGAACAGAACCAGCTTGAAGGAAGAAAAAGTGCTTTTCCTCTTAAGAAAACTTTGACTTTTTCAGGGAAAAAAATTAAAAAAGAAAGTCCTGGTCCCAAAACATAATATTTTGTTTCTAAGAAGTGGCAACAGTGCCTTGAGTAAAGGAGTCTCAGCTTCCTTCTTTCTGGAAGGTAGCTTGAAGGCCTGTCTCCTTCCATAAATTATGTTTCCATGATGTCCCCCTCCTTTATAAAGAAATATAGGAAACTAACCCCATTTGCAAAAACTTAGCTTCAATTCAACCTTCCTCCACCCTGACTGTTGGAAAATATTTGACCAATCCTTGTAAAAAAAGTTTATCTTACTAACATTTCTATACTGATAAAATTTAAGCATACAGAAGAATCTATATTTTTGTATATATATATATATATATAGTATATACACACACAATCATATATATAGATTTGCAGTAATTAAATCAGTCTAAAGAAACGCTCTCTCCATTTGAAACAATTCCACCATGTAAAATGAATTAATGCACAAGATATAAATAAATAGCAGTTAAATATCTACCTTTCTGTTGGGGAAGAAACATCTGTTTTGTTCCCTCCCCCCCGCCCCCTTAGTAATAGTTTTGTGTTAAAGTTTTTCTGCTGCAATAAAATATTTTTAATGAGTATTTTTAGAAATCAAATGAAAAACTCAGCCGACCTGCATGTATACTGTATTGAACAGTCGTCTACTCCTGAATTTCTCTTTTTATCCAGACAAGTCAAATGCAGCTGGTGCTCTGTTTTTCAGTCACGTAGTCTTCTTTCCTTAAAATCACAAGTCACCCTGCCCTGTCCAGATCATGAGGACAAACATGCACACCACGTACATTCCTCTGTAAGACCCAGACACTAAGAAACCCCTGAATTAATACTGGTCTAGTATTTCAGACTTAAAAATAAGTGTAGGTGAAGCTATCTTCAACATAAGGTAAAAATCACCTCTTGGGAAAAAAACCTGCCCACACTGTGAACAGGAGTAAGTGCTGTAATATTTCTGAGTATCATGGTGCTGGGAATTCCCTCTGCAAGCCTCTGATTTTCACCATACATTGATTCTTATCATAAGCTCTTCTAAAATTAGAAAAGGCCAGGATCTAACAAGTATCCTTTCTGTTCAGTCCTAGCAGATGGAAACCATGACATGCTTTCTCAGCTTGAAACTGTTCCAAAACCCGAGGCACTAATCTGACATATTAAACCGAATTTATATAAAGTCTTGTGTCTTTACATCATGCAACATCATTTATGGCATGCTGAGCAGTAACAGTCTAAGTTGTGAAAGTGCTGTATCACACAGCAGATCAGAGCTGGTTTTATAGCAGGTTTCATGAATTTCTTCATCCAGAAAGAATGAATTTTGTGGGGGAGCATTCTGCACAGCACCCCTGCAGAGCAATAGATTAAAACTGAGTTTTAGCATTTACCTCTTGCTCAACTATAAATCAGGAATTAGAATTGATAATGACAGTTACCCATCAACAGCAATGCACCTGCAGATGAACAGGAGTATCTTTACGGATTAAAGGAATTTTTTTTTTACATTACTATTAAAGAAAACCTACACTCTTCTCCCCTTTCAAAAGTTTCTAGGCTCTGGATAGAGAGTGATTAGATCCATGCAGGTTATCAGCATGGATAAGGAAGATGCATTCAAAATAACACCTCTCCAGATTGCAGAACATTATTCTGAAACTCTAGAAGTGGGCTTGAGCTCAGGTTCACGTTGCAGACCCCTCTTTGACAGAAGACCTGGAAGGGGTATCTACCACAGCCGGCAGGATTCTGCCCCTCGGTTCATTGTCGTATTTGATGGGCAGTTGAAAGCTTTACGGAACTCTTCAAAGTTGCTCATGGCACCAATGACTCTGCAAAGAGAAGACAAAAGTAGTCAACATGCAGATTGTCTTCCGTTAAACACTGCAGGCCTTTAGTGTTTCAGTGACTTTACTTCAGGTTGAATTTTCAGGTTTCCCATGTCTTTTTTCCACAAATAAAACCAAAAAGCTCAGGAGAAGCACTCCCATTTAAAGTTAATGTGAAGACAGTCTTGTTTCATTCGGTGCTTTGAGAAGCATCTTACTTTGCTAGAAACTCAACCAAACCCAATTGCATTTTGTGGATACTATGTCATTTAGAACAATTTTCTAATCCAACCCTTGGCAGCAATGCTAGATCAGTGATAGCCTTGCATGGTGGAATTCTTCTTCCAGCAGCTGTCGCACCACTGCAGCCCAGTAGGTAGGAGCGTGTAGGCACATGGTTATGCTGGAAATGATTTGTTTTGACTTGTGCCAGCCAGATTCTTGGAAGAACACTCTCTGCCCACCGGCATGCACACACACATGCTGGCTCCATGGGACTCTGCGGTGTGGAGCTGGGGGGGGGGAGTTTCAGGTAGAACCCCTCTTACTGGCCAGCTCAGCCTTACACCCGTGAACATCTCAACTCCTCTGATAGTTTGGAAATACATTTTCTGAGGCTTCTGCCCTGACCAGCTCCCAGGCTCTGTTGCTTCCACCACAGATGGTGTGATACGGAAAGAGCAGCACATCCCTGCCTCACACAAGCTAGGCAATGTGTCTGCAACCCAGACCGGCACCTTCAGGCATAGGGGAAGGGCTAGCTCTTTGTATGCAGTCATCCTTGGCTCCTGCTTTCATGTCTGTATTATTTCATGCTGTCAGAGATCATTATTTTACCATTGCTAGATTGGGATTGTGTTGTTTGCTGATTTTTCCTATGCTTTTAAGCACCTTGGAATTTACTAACCTGAAATTTGCAATGATACTAAAGTAAACAGCATCCTGAGTTAAAAGCAGAAAAGTCTCTACTGAGATATTAATTGTATGCCTCTCCACCCTCTTTGTTATGCAGTGGGAAGGCATTTTTCTCCATTGCAGACAATCAGCTTCTCAGCATAGCTCAGCATGGTAGAAAACATTCTTATTACATTGATTAGACTTTCTGTGGGTAAGAAAATTTGCAGTTAGCTGGCACAAAAATATCTAAAGGTCAGTTTTGTAGGGAGAACTGCAAAATGATGTTTGGCTTCAAATAAGATATACAGCTTTACTGTAAAAATATTGCAAATACATATTCAGGGACTGGAACAGCAAGAGCTGGTCATGCAGAACTGCTGCTGAAGTTGGTGGGAGTTCTGCTTGCCATGCCAGGGATTTCACTCTGAAATCAGCATTCAATAATAGCAAAGACACATGCTAATACTGAAAATCTGCCAATTAAAAATAAATTGAACCAGAACCTAGCCAGCAAAAGATCTTTATGTGTCCATGCACATGACTTTTCTACCCATGGTTTGATATTGCCACAGGTTAACTGTGGAGTCAGAGTGGGCTGTCTGGATTTCATCCCAGTGAACTACAGTAGAGACACCTTTCCCTGAACGGATCACCCTGGGCTCTCTTGGCAGTCAATAGAAAGATGTACTTGCAGAGTCTAAGTAATCCAAATTTACTGCTTAGAGAAGGATTATGCCTTATACATACATACACACACACACACACACACACACACACACACACACTTTCAAAATGCCTATCCTTTTTTGACTGTGAAGAGAACCTTGGGCTGACTAGCTGAGATGCACACCTATGCTCAGGGTATGTGTTGCTCATTTCTGTGATCTATTATAGTTACTTTTTTTAATTACTTAAAAAAGGGCTGTTTGGGCTTTTTGGAAAGCAAGAGCTGTCAATGTTGAAACTAGCTGTACTACTGTTACGCTCATAATGGTCTTGGGACATAAATGAAATGCAGGGAAATAGATAATATAATTTGCTAGCCCAGTTGATACGATTTGCAAGAAATGACAAGCACCACGGTTTCTCTTCAGGTCTGAAACAGAAGCCTGTTCTGAGTATCTCACATAAAAACTAAGAAAACATTTTGCCTATATTTTCTAGACCCCAAATTAATCTCATCTTCTCTGGAATTTTCTTCCTTAGCCTGATTCCTTCATGAGTTTTCCTCATGAATGCTCTAACCCCAGGCTTCTGTGTATATTTTGTGATTGGCACCATCTCATGGAATGTCACTATGTAATGATTCAGAAAATATAAATATACATATAGGACTTTAAAAGGCAAGAGATGGTTATTTTACCAAAACCTTAAGAAGGGCAGGAATTATAAAACAATACCACTCTGTAGGCTGAAGATCAGCCTGATACTTCTGTCCTCATTGTCATGATGTTCTTCAATTGCTAAAAGGCATGCAGATTTGCATACTGCATTAGTTTTACCCTAGCTAGCTGGCGTAGCAGGTATTGCAAAGGTACAGTAGTGCAGGTTTCAAGGCAGAGTATAGAAGTCCTCCAAGACCAAGCATACACAACTGCAATGCTAGCTTATGTTAAATTTGTGCCATCATGTTTCCAGTTCCATTATTTCTTAACCCATTCTGGTTATAAGTAGCTCAATGTGTGTTATGCATGCCGTGTTTATATCTTCAGCTTTGATGTGGCTGTGTTGCAAATAGGGCAGAGTACCTATGAAGCAACCTCATGACTTCCCAGTGAAGGCAGGGTTGCTATTTTTACTTTACTAAAAGAGAACTGAGGCAAAGTGGGCTCATATCACCTAAATTTAGCCATGGAGAAGGGGGGATCCCTTTAGTCAACAGAAAGTGGTAGGAATCTCCAGCAGGCAACTAATCCCATGTGTTGGAGAAACCTCCATTATGAATCAGCTTGTGGAGTTAATATCCTTCCTCCAGATACAGAGGTAATGCAGCACTTGACTGAGGACAAACACAAAATTCTTAGTGAATACAACTGACATGAATCCCAACAGAAAAAAATTGCTCTTAGTCACGCAAATTCTGTGGAGAAGCAGAGAAATAAAGTCTGGCTTCCTAATTCTGATGAAACCTTTAAACCTTCCTCCTATTCCAGCCGTTCCTTCTTAGAATTCAAGGGTGTCTGTGGTTAGGAGAGCCTGTGGGAGGCCTTTTGGGCAAAGACACAGACACACTGTTATGGCTGGACTGCCACAGGTGTCTTGAAGTGTAAGTAAGTTCAATCCTGAACTGAACTTTCAGGGCATGTTTTGCTTTCCATTATCAATTTATTTCAAGGTACTCGCTTTAAAGCTTTTAATGAACCCAGGCAGATTAAATCAAGGACCCTCCTAATATTCATTGTTGTCTAAAGTAGAATTGCATAGAAAAAAACCCAATAGACTAGACATTTTAGATACTCAGGCCATGATTATAGAACATCACAGGGATCAGAGTGCGTTCTGGTTCAACTGCTTTTGAAGGCAGATGGAAGCCCCTCATTTTTACAGAAGAACATCTGTAATAGTGAAAGATAAGCTAATAAAAATAGTTCAATTTCAATCTAAGCCAAGAGAACAGTCCAATTTTGTGTTTGCTCTTAAACCCCTCTTAACATGCTAAATTTCGGCACCTGTGTGCTGCAGTGATTGATTCTGTATATATACTGAGTAAATACATTATTTGCACTACCTGAACTGAGGAGGGCTGTGAGCTCCAATATATATTTGCTCTCTCGCAGATTCTGGTCTAAAGGAGTTGCATCTTACCTAATAAAAGATAAAAAGCAGAAATAGGCACATTATCTGGGATGACTTTGGAAGTAAAGTATAATGTAATGTTACTGTTCTTAAGATGTCTATTACTTAAAGAATGCACAAAATGGAAAGACACCACAAACTACTTTTTTGTTTCACCTTTGCTAGCTTGCAGTTTTCTGTTGCTATATTCTCTTGTTTTTCAAATCCCTTAATGGAGCCAGTCTCCACCCACTGTTATTCTCCACCCACTCATTCCCATCATCTAATCATAGCCACTTTCCTAGTTCTTTTTTTGAGGTTCTCTATAACTGTAGCTTGCTTTTCAGCTTGTGCTGCAGCACCTCATGCCTTAGTAATTATCAACCATACCTCTTGGCCTCAAAGCTCTGGAATGTTCATAAAAAGTTCATATAATGAAGCTTATCACCCCTAGAATTGCAGCTATACTACCTGACACATTTGTTCCACGTTGGAATGTCAGTTTCTTTTGGAATTACACATTTTCCAGGTTTCCATCAGTGGTCCCCAATTCACTATTCCTAACATAATGCTTGACCCAGTTGTAACAGACCACAAAGCATGGTAGAGAGACTATTTGCACAACTAAATAATCCCTCTTATGCTGTATCCGTTGCATGAAAAATCTCATTTAAGCAGCCCCTACCTTACCTAAGCCCCTGTGTTGAATGATTCCTATCGATAAAATCCTTTAAGCCAGTGTTGTGGTTTAACCCCAGCCGGCAACTAAGCACCACCCAGCTGCTCACTCACTCCCCCCTGGTGGGATGGGAGAGAGAATCAAAAGTGTGTAAGTAAGAAAACTCATGGGTTGAGATAAAGACAGTTTAATAGGTAAAGCAAAAGCCACACACATAAGCAAAGCAAACCAAGGAATCCATTCACTGCTTCCCAAGGGCAGGCGGGTGTTCAGCCATCTCCAGGAAAGCAGGGCTCCATCACTCCGAATGTTCCCCTTCCTTCTTCTTCCCCCAGCTTTATATGCTGAACATGACATCACATGGTGTGGGATGTCCCTTTGGTCAGTTGGGGTGAGCTGTCCCAGCTGTGCCCCCTCCCAGTTTCTTGTGCACACCCAGCCTACTAGTTGGTGGGGTGGAGTGAGGTAAGAAGCAGAAAAGGCCTTGATTCTGTGTAAGCCCTGCTCAGCAGTACCTAACATATCTCTGTGTCATCAGCACTGTTTTCAGCACAAATCCAAAACACAGCCCCACACTAGCTACTGGGAATAAAATTAACTCTATCCCAGCCCAAATGAGCACAAACAGGCTTCCATAGGATATGTGAACTTTAGTGCAGTTTTGTCTGGCTGAAGACAGTCCTGGAAGTTTGAATGAGTCCACTGAGTGTCTTAAGCTCTGTGGAAACAAGCTGAGCTCAAGGTACCTGGCATACACTGCTCTCACTGTGCATGTGCCTCCCCTCAGAGGGTCCACTGGATGTACGATTCCTGCAGTGGTCCTGTAAGACCCCCAGATCTTCCCTATGGCTTCAAAGTTTTCCTGGAGAAAAACTGAGACAGCATGAAACTTAACCTCAGCATTCACGACCAAAGTGGAGCCTTTCGTTGGTCAATATTGTCAAACTTAAGCGGCCATAGACCCATACACTGCTACACTGACTCTTGGCAGAGAAATGATTTTTAGTCAGGGTTGGCTGCATTGGTTGCATTGGGTTCTGTTTCTTCAGTTTTAGATGATTCATTCCTTCAACTGGTGGGCCAAGTTTTATAGCCCAAATTTTACTCCTCATACAGGGAGGTTTTGCCCCAACTGTCTTAACCAAATAAATAATTTCTGATTCTCTCTTTTGTTATACGTGTTTTTATAAAAACCTCACATCCCCTATCAAAGTTTTGCTAGCATATGTAGTGTACAGCAAACAAAGATGGGAAAAAATAAGGTTTTCTTCACTGATGCTTAGTTTCCTTGAACAACATGTCCAGTTGCTAATGGTGCTGGTACATTTGCAACAGGAGCCTGTGCTGGAAGCAGTCAGAAACTGCTGCATATGGCAAGCACCAGAAAACTGGGAAGCTAAAATGGAAAGAGGTTAAGGAGTCAATACTGTGCAAGAGGAGCCTTGCAGCGGAGGTACAATGCAAGAGGAAAGAAAGATGCCATGACAACATTGTGCAAAACAAAGAATAATTTCAGCAGTTCTGGAACCATGGCTAGATAGATGATGACAAAGAAAAAGAAAAGAAATAATAGTCCTGGGAAAAGAAGTCTCTGCTTATATTCTTAAAAGTCTGTGCTTGGCTGGTGTAGACTGTTGAAATGAAGCAGTCTCTTGTCTGCACTGTACATTGCACAGGTTAATAGATGGGGACTTGAAACACATTTGTACTACTCACATGGGCATAACTCAGAAAGAAAAGCTGGTTGTGTGTGAACTCAAGGCCTGGCAGTAAAGGCTCTTCTTCCCCTCCCCTCTTCTCTGTAATCCATCTCCTGTATGCCTGATAAGAAAGAGATACTAAGTGCCTTTCAGTGACATAGAGCCTAACCACAGTTTTTCTTTTTCTTTTTTTTTAAACAATACTGTGTTTCAGATATTTTTCATCTACTTACCCTGAAAGCCTCTCGCAAACCTCCATTATCTGCAATGTTTTCTGCCAAAGTCCTCTTGCCTTTCACCTGGCAGAATGAAAGAATATCAGTCATTTGACCCATTTCTGAACTTCCTTCTTGATCAACTTCAAGAAACAGGGGAAAAAATAAAACAAGGCAAGAATGACCCCAGCCAATTTCAACCATCATATTTCTGGTTAAGAAAACTGGGTTTCAATGTGAAAACTGTCAGTAAACAATTCTCTGTGATGAGTTATCCTGGCTCTCATCCTAGATCTCTGTCGCACAAAATGTAGTAGATAAAATGCACTCAAGAATCCAGTCCCTGATCTTTGATCTGAGCATCAATATTTTTCCATTGAAGACTGTTTTTCTCTGGTTACATGTGAGATCCAGTAGCCCCTTTCTTAAACTTTCAGATAAAAGGTTATATCTGTTTCTCTACATAAGTCTCTATATACTACTGGGATGCTAAAATAACTTTTAAGTCATAACATAGAACAGCATAATTAAAAATAACTGTCAGAGACAGAATTGAAATTGATAGTATATTCAGTGCTCTATAAATATCTGCTAAGAAGATTCATGCTGCTTTTCCCCAGTACTGATTCTAAGAGCAAGAGTGATAGCAACAAGAATATATTGCAAGAAGCAGTGCTATCTAAACTTTCTGAAAAAGCCAGACTCCTGGTATTACCAAGTGCAATAGAATTATGAAAAAAACCCCTCATTTCTGCAATTAATTATTCTGCAGCATTATCTCTGATCACCCAGCCTACTAGGGTCTTAGTGTTACCAAACTGTATTTGTAATTAAGCAGCTTTACTCTCTACTGTGCCTCAAATAAACAAGGTAATTGAGCACAGTTTTGAGCAGAGCTCTGAAGGTCGATGCTGTCCTGCAAATCCTCCAACAATAGGCTTTACTGTGCCACAGGGATGAGTATAGCGGGGTTGGCGTCAGGACCCACCTGAGTTTCAGGATGGTAAAAGAGGGGAAAAAAGGGGAGAAGAGGGGGAAGAAGGGGACCTAGGGGATACCCAGGTACACACAGGTGCACAGCTCCACCTCTCAGTGCAGATGAGCACCCTGACTGGACCCAAGGTATCTTGCTTGATGCCTTGGGTCCAGTGTTACACCCAAGGGTAACAAAGGAGAAATGGGAGCAGTAGAGCAAAGTGCACTCCTTTCCTGCCAGCCCTCCCTCCCCTCGGGAGGTGGGAGAGGGGCTTTTAGGAAAAAAAGATGCTGGGACACCAGGGAACATGCACACACATCAGCTGGCTTTTTTTCTGGTCTACCTGCTCATACATTTTTATTTCAGTGGGCTTGTGAAGTAGACTGATTTAGAGCATAAGATGAGAATAACCTATCGGTGGCACTTGGGCTATAGGTCATTTTAATAAGTGGAAGAAGTCTTTCTGCAGACCTCAGGCAGCTCTGGGTCAGGTATCTGAGACTACCCTGTGCTGACAGTTCATGACCGGGCTCAGGGACCACGATAAGCCCTTTATTTGATCAGATGACTTTATGTGATTACTGTGCTCTGAAGCTATTTCTATATCCACTTTTTCTTTCATTACGCTTCTTTTCTGGAGGTATTTTTTCTTGTAAACTGAATGAGAAAGAAGAATAACAAATAGGTTCCTTGATCCATGTAAAATATTCATACAGGGGTAAAAAAATGCAGAATGTACAAATATTGATGTAAATGACAGGCAAAAAAAAAAAGCTCTTTGCATGCATAGTTCTTCATAAGAAGCTATAGAATATGGCAGAAAATATCAAGATTCTTCTTCTAGCATCTAAAAAAGTGCTTTCGGTTATCCCACAGAAATAGGAGGGAAAAGCCTTACAGATGACAAGGCTGTAGGTGAGAGGATCTCTCTAGTAAACCCATCCACAGACTTCAAAGGCAATAGCTACGCTCTGGAGGGAAATTCAGACCTACCCCACCTCAAAAGACACCACAGAAGGTAAAAGGGATGGCCAAGCCAATGGCGGGAGCATGGGAATGGCTCAGTCACATCCCTGGGAAAGGTTTTAATGACCTTTTTTAAGCAGCATTTTTGTATTGACAGTTTTTGTCCTACAGATATTCAGGAATGAGTCTGAGAATTTTTATTTGTAAATTAGCTTATATGAAGTACTTCAAGTCTGAGTTGTTGGACTACAGACTGGACTACAATATAGCCTTTTTGTCTCTGAGGCTAATACAAACAGCTCAGGGAAAGTGTTAAAATTATTGCTAAGCATTCAGTGGGACCTCTCTATTCTTAAAAGGCAAAGACGTAATTGTATTTCTGATTTTAAAATGTAAGTAGAGATGGTAGAAATTAGTAGGGGGTGGGGTATGTGTTTTATCCTGAAAATTAAGATTAAAATCATGTCCCAGCCAACATTACTGGAACTTTAGCTATTGATTCCAGAAGTTCTGGGATTTATGCTATTTGTCCTTCATTTTGGACTCTTACATAATTTTCAGGGAAGCCCATAACCAATGGACAGTGAAACAGAAACCATTCCCTTGCAGTTTCTTTCTCAGTCCTTTTCTATGAACTACTGCTATCATACGCCCTTCATTTGAGATACAAATTGGGTCTACGTGCACACGTGGAAGAAATAGCAAGAGTTGCATGGGAAATAAAGTAGGGTTTATGCATCCATTTTATAGCTGTAATAAATAACAGGCAGAATTGCTAAAGGAATCTATAAAACATGCTATTATATTCTTTTTTAAAAGAGTGGCTGCTCAGTTTTCATTATGGAACTCATCTTTAGAAGACATTTAACATGCTCACAGCAATTAGACAGGCCCTGCTGAGCGGCTTCATCCTCTTCTTCTGATTCCAATACGATGTGATGAGAAGAAGTGGTTTAACCCTGTCACTAGGGTGTGGGTAGTGGTATTTGACTGAACTAATCAAATGTGACAGACAATTTCTATCACAATTATTCACTTAAAAAAATGATTTGTGAGAAATGAAGTTGGTAGCCTAACACCCAAATATGCTGGGATTTATAAAAAGATAACTCAATACACATCCTCCCCCTTAAAACTCCTAAGGCACCACTGCTTTCAGTCACTGGTGTTTTACATACATGTAAGCCAGCTCTTTTCCAGTAGTAATTGCTGTATTGATTAATCATGCATTTTGTTTTCTCTTTAAATTTTTCTTCAGAGTCAGTTGTCCACCAAGGGTCTAAATTTCCATTTTTGTCATATTTCCGACCTTAAACAAGGAAGAAAGAAAACAAATGTTTTTGTGAGAGAAACCCCCATATTTTTCCAGTTTGGGAATCTATCACCTGCACAGAAATGAGAGGTAGATGTACTCATGCAAGTGTGTGCACAAAATGGATAAGATCAGAGAGAAAAATCTTGATCCCGCTCAAGTCAGTGGTGAAAAACTGGCAGCATTGTCATAATTTCCATTTTCAGAAAAAATTAGTAGTGACTAGTGGGTGATATAGCACATTCTATAATTACATAATGTAAGAGGCATATGAGCTTTCTTGTAAGTATAATTGTATTTTTCATCCTCAGCCCATATATCTTTGATTCTGCAACCCCGACGATAGCTAATTTATTATTAATTAATTATACGCTTGAAAAAAAATCCACTTCATGGAAACTTCTGAAGTTTCCATTTTTTGCCTTGGAGCAAAACCAGAATATTTGAACCTTATTCATGGAAGCAAGGAGAATACATACATTCTGTTTCCCAGGCTGATGGTTACAGCAATGGCTCATGGAAGATTCAGCCTCAGGTCCCTGCTCCATCTCATTTGTAGGAGAGTATCTAGTCTCCATCATGTCTCCAGCCAGTCAGAGAGGCACTTAAGGTTTGCTTCCCTAAGCAGACCACTATCTCTTGCCCAGGCTCTTACCTTCCAAATAATAGGAATAAATAAGCCTCTATGGAATTTGTCATCTTGAACAAGACAACACACGGGGAAAAAAACAAAGAAATAAAAAGATGAAAGGAAATATCTTTGGTATTGGTATCATGTCTACTGGATGTTCCCTACCTCTCTTTCCTGCAGTCATAACAAAGAATCAAATCACAGAGCAAGTTTACATCCACATAGGCAGCTAAACCTGCTCTCAAAACAAGTCCTAACATGTCTTGTGTCTACCTTTCTGCAACAAAAGACTATATAAAGACCTGACTGCCAGACTTTTAGGAACATTGGGCCAGCACTGAAGACTAAGTTCAGGCCCTCCACATCACACTGCAGAATGAAAAAATCAGCCCGTACTCAAGTGCTGTAATATCCTCTCTTGCAGGGTCTCTTAATCATGCTATACTCAAATGGAGGTCAGTTCCAGAAGTCAAGTTCATCAAATCAAACTATCCACTCAAATACATGGATGTACTTGCTACACCATAACCGGTACTATACGGAAATGGAAGGGCAGATGGGAGTTTATAAAGAAACATTTCACCATTCAGGAGTGTTTGCTTATGCATAATGTTGTGGGGCAGTGCCAACAGGTTACAAGGTTTTCCTTTTATTTTTTAAAAGGTATTCAAAGTAACGCAACATAAGCAACCTAACTTCGGTTAGGCAATGAGCTAGAAGCCTCCTTTTCCTTAAACTCCCTATATTTTCAGTGGAAAGAGGTTTCTCTAGAAAATGAGTCAGAGCGGGATGTCAGTCAGACGCTCAGAATTGCTCCCTGGAGGCGGAGGCTTGTGTTTTTCTCTTCCCCCCCCCTCTCTCTCAGGAGCCCGATTTTAAGAAGCACTTTACAGAGATAGCTGAAGTTAGATGGTTGTAATGCCCCACTCCACTTAGTTTTTCAGGACAGTTAGTTTGACATTTTCAGACCATTCCTTCTTTCTCTTTTTTTTTTTTTTTTAATCTTTTGCAATAAATTTTCTGTTCCACTTTTGTTCCACTTCTGTTTGTATTTGTACATAATTTTGTACATTTGTACATTTGGTATTTGTACATAATTTTCTTTTGAAAAAAAGTCAAAACAGAAATGAAAAGTTTTCTTGAAAGTCATGTTTGTCAATCAGAAGTTATCCCTTTGCCCTTCCTACTCCCTCCAACCAGGATTTTCTGAGCGTGTTGTTGATTTAGTTTCTATTCAAAATTAAAAAATAGTGTCAAAATTGTGGTATTCCTTACCAAACAAAATCTAGTTCAGACAAGCAAAATTGTATGCAAATAAATAAGAAAAACTTTATTTTTTTTCACACAGTTCAGCATTGTTGAAAAACAAAAAAATAGAAAATTAAAACATATAAAAGTCAGCTTTCTAATCTTTCAATTCTGTTTAAAAAAATAAATTATCAACATATGGACAAATACTTACCATTGCTATCAAATCCATGAGTAAACTCGTGGCCAACGATTACTCCTATGGCACCATAGCTTAATGACCTGTAACACAAAGAAGCAGTTTCCTCAGAAAGTGTCCACACTTATGAGCATCATAGAATCAGAATCATTTGGGTTGGAAAAGATCTTTAAGATCATCAGGTCCAACTGTTAACCTAACACTGCCAAGTCCACCACTAAACCATGGCCCTAAGCAACTCATCTACCTGTCTTTTAAATACCTCCAGGGATGGGGACCCTTTCATTGAAAAATTTTTTCCTAATGCCTAACCTAAACCTGCCCTGGCGCAACTTCAGGCCATTTCCCCTTGTCCTATGGCCTGTTACCAGGGAGAAGAAGCCAACCCCCACCTCGCTACAGCCTCCTGTCAGGCAGTTGTAGAGGGCGATCAGGTCTCCCCTCAGCCTTCTCTTCTCCAGACTAAACAACCCTAGTTCCCTCAGCGGCTCCTCATCAGGCTTGTGCTCCAGGCCCCTCACCAGCTTTGTTGCCCTTCTCTGGACAGGCTTCAGTGCCTCAACGTCCTTCTTGTTTACCTGGCCACACTGCTGGCTCATTTTCAGCCAGCTATTGACCAGTACCCCCAGGTCCTTTTCTGCTGAGCAGCTTTCCAGCCACTCTTCCCCAAGCCTGTAGCGCTGCATGGGGTTGTTGTGACCCAAGTGCAGGACCCAGCACTTGGCCTTGTTGAACCTCATACAGTTGGCCTCAGCCCATTGATCCAGCCTGTCCAGGTACCTCCGCAGAGCCCTCCTTCCCTCGAGCAGATAGACACTTCCACCCAACTTGGTGTCATCTGCAAACTTACTGAGGGTGCACTTGATGCCCTTGTCAAGATCATTGATAAGGACAGAAGGATCAAACAGAATTCTGCCTCGGGAAAGATCATTATTTATTTAAACTTGTGATATGGTGGGAAATGGGACTAAAAATTAGACCCGCACAATTTTGTCTTAAAGTTGTTGAAAGTCTGGAAGTTAAACTCTTACTTGTTTAAAAACAACTGTTAAAATAAAACTTCAAAAAGTATTGTGATGGTTCACTCTTCTAACCAAATCTCTTATTAGCATCATATGAGCTCCAAACTGTCTCTTTCAGTTTGCTGCATTTTGTATATTCTAACTGAGAACAGGTCAGTTATAGGTGAATTTTTTCTCTTAGCTTCATCATGAAAAAAGAATGGATCAAAGGCTGAAATGGGCTTCCATAATCCCAGCTCAAATCATTCTTCAGTGGCATGCAACAAACAGACTTGCAAATAACTGACTCTTGTTTGTAAAACATTAAACAGATCTCCCTTCCATTTTTAAAAAAGAGGTCATACAATTTCCTTGCACCTGCACAGGAACAGGACATGATCTATAGTCAGATCTAATGCACCGGAGAACCAGAACAGAAAGAAATATTTTGCATTCCTGATTGATAATTAATTATGTTTTCCTTGTCATATCCAAATAAACATGCATCTGGAAGAATTAGGGATGAAAGTGGTAAAGGTTCAGGGCTTTTTTATATGAAATGCAGTGGATATTGTGGGGGGAAAGTGGTGTACTAAATGCATCTTTCATTTGTTAAGTTGTTCTTTGTGATTTTAATTATTTCAGTTATTGAGATGCCATTCTTCAAAGTAGCTTATAGTATTTCTAACACATTGTATTGGAATAGGAGAAAGGCAGAGGGTTTTGAAGTAACATGTTATTACTGGACCTAATGATCCATAGCATACTAATTGCTCATCTCAGTCATGCCCAAAAAGTATTATATGATTTAATTCCCCCTGCTCCCATGACAATTCTTCACTTTGTTTTTTTCTTTCCTGAAAGGCAATTTGCATGTGATAAAATCTTCCCTACTGTTTGTTTTTCCCCCCAAGTACTACTGCAGACCTTCACTAAAAAATTCTGGTTAAAATTATACATTTCAGCAATGGAAATATCATCCTTTTGTGTGACAAATTTGTAATCTTGTGTAGCACACAGTGATAATTATCCATACTAAATGTACTATATTAGACTTGTTTTCCACATCTGAAGTAAAGTGGTTATACAGGATCTTTTGCAGCTGGAGAAGTATAAAAAGAATGGCACAAAACATGTAAAGAGGTCAAGAACCAATAAGCCCTGTTACTAAACACACCTTAATTTTCCTCTAAGGTTCTCAAGTGGCACGAGTGGCAGGGACAAAGAACAGGATGGTGTCTGGGCACTCCTAGGGCTTTCCCCAGCTCCAAAAGATGGGGTGAAGTTTGGCTTTTGCTTCTGTAACGTCCCTCAGCATTTTGTCCAGCTCTACAACATTTTTGCCAGAAATGCTCTCAGCACTGTTCATGCTCTTCACTTCTGGGGCACAGCTGGACAGAGATGGAGGGGATTAGGTGCAGACCAAGAGGTTACCCTATTAGAGAGGAACTTTCTGGGACTGGGAAGGCTCTGAGAACTGCAAGGAAGCTAGCAACTCAGGTAGTTTGAATTCTCTATTTCACTGTATCTGGCACTGAAGACTCATAACTATGAATGATGGCATTTGAATGGTATTTTATTTCATGTACTGAGATTTAAAGTGATAACTTAACTTCCCTTTATGCAAACAGGTGCAACTGTTTTATAGTGGTTGTGCTGGACCTGGACACTAAAACACCACTAAATGTTAAATATTTGCTAAATCAGTTTTCCAGCAAGTGCTGATGAGTTTTTTTGATTATTTTTCTGTTCCAGTGCTATGTACTGTTTCTTTTAAGCAGACAGAAAACAGATCCAGAATCTTTCAAGGACAAAAGCAATCTGTTGTCTGATATAAACCAGCTACATTTGTTTACTAAATTACATTTTGATACGTACTCAAGCAAAACCAATTTAAGTTAAGGTAACCTTTAAAGAAGAGAAATGAGCAAAGAATAATTCTTTGAAAGAACCACAATTTTCTCGCTATGCCAGAAGGTCAAGGTACAGAGAAATCTCTTCAGAAAGCAAAGCTGGAAACAGGTCTGCAATAACCACAGCAGAAAATAAGTTCACCTTAACAAGAAAGGACTTTCTTCTATCCCCAATTACCACTTAGAAAGTCACCTGGCTCATAAGAATTCTCTTTGAATGCAAATTCATTTGTTCCTAAATTGAATGTGTCTCTCTACCTGTATTGCCAAATTTCCTGTTTACAAGGACACGTCCAGATTGGAAGATGCCAAACCCAAAATGTTCTAAAATTTTTATTTTTTTTAACAATGATTTATTAAGGATATGTTTCACCAGTAACTGTCCTTATAGGAGTGCAAAATAACTTTCAAAAACTGCTGTCAGAAACTTTTCATGTTTTTATCCTGACCTAAAAGAGAAGTTATTGAAGTGCAGAAATCGGTGATTTTTCAAAATTAAATATACGTGACCTATAATTACTCTTCCTCAGCTATAGTAGCACATGGGCCTGCTCAGGCAAGCACTTACGCGCATGGAGATATTCTCATGCACCTCAACAGGCACAAGCAAAGGCCCACTGTTAATCTTAGATATTAGCAGAAAGTGAACAATAAACTGATAATAAATGGCTTCTCAGGGTATTCACTTCTGTTCAGGAAGTGTTAAGTTACCTGATTTACAGTGCCTTTTAATACCTGCCATGTGCACACTGCTGCATCTGCATGCTCTAGCATTGAAACACTTCCACTCAGGTGCACTTAATTAGCAATTCCTGGGAGAAATCAGTCATCAGTTTAAGACAACAGCAACACACACAGCTCCCAAGGGTAGGAAAAGTTATCGCACAAAGCAGCAGTTTTCAAAGTCAGATTTTTCAATAGTAAAAGCAGGATGCAGCAGGGAAGAACCTGGGCCAGCAGAAGGACTTTGCCTATAGAAGGACAACACAGTATTCCTGTGCATTGCCTGTTGGTTGTCTTCGGTGGTATAGCCTTCTTCTCCATTCCCTCTTCTTTGTCTATATGTATTTCCAATACTTTTCCATGTTATTTCTCATTTCCAGGTGTGTGAGGTTCTCTGGTGTAGTACTTACCTAGGATACTCTGTTCCCCAAAAGAAAGGCTTTTGCAGTTCTCCTGCTGGGAATCCTGCAATAGCAAAAACAGTAATTGTGAGGCCCCTAGTTCAACAGTCACAAGGCCCAAGGGTTTGGATTTTATGTCCTTTTTTATTTAGTTTCAGAAGGTTTTATGAGAGGAGTTTTCCTCTTTCAAAGAATTATAGGAGGTAGTAGTTTCAGAACGCAGTAGAGAGGATCTTTGAGAAGAAGCAGAGAACGTCCCTCCTTGAGGACCACAATGGCAACATGATGCTGCACTGCAAGAACTTTATTTCCTTCCGTGGCTACACATGTCTGTGTGTGTAAGTGCATGTGTTCCTGCCAAAAACCACCTACTGTTCCCTGTGAAGAAAACTATTGGATTGCCTTCAGCTGTGTTGACAGATTAACAGACAATATATAGGTAAAATGCAACAAGAATTCAGAAAGTGTTAGCTTAGTGAGGCTTTGGTGCAGCAAGAGACATATGAAAGTGATAAAATGTAAACCTAATTCTATATAGTCTATGAAAATCAAAGGTAAATGAACATACTTAAGTACTCCGGTAAAGGAGAGCTGTATACTATTAAGGCTGAAGAGTCAGTCTAGCTACAGGAATTACCTGGCTGCTTCTGGTAGACTAACTAGTCACCAAAACCCTGTCAATGAGACACACTAGTGAGTGATGATCTACTGATGTTGCACATAGGAACCAAAAGTTATTCCTCAAATTCAAAGTCACAATTTTGTCTATAATTCCTGGACATTTCAGTGCCACGATTCTGAAGACAGTGGAGCTGAACATGGTAACAGTTTAACAGCCCAAAAAACTGCTAAATAAAAAAAAGTTTTTTATATGCCGGTGAAAAGCGTCATCCTTCCAGACCCAAATGCGGAATCTGTTGTCTCATGTCAGGAATTCCCACCTATAAAGCACAGGCATACACCTACTCTGAAGGTTATCCCCCATGGACACTGCCTTGTCAAGGAAGAACTAGTTTCCTTGGGTGATTCGCTTGCTTTCCCAGGAACCTCTGCTTCAGCTTATGGGTCTCTCTTCAAGAAACTACCTGACCACTCAGATCAGAACAAAAAACCACATTCACTCAATTCTAACCCTATTCAGGTTTTTTTGTTGATAGATAGGACATGGTTTTCTTTATATCTGAGATAAATCATCAGGTAAGATTTTTGTCCTTCCCTTACAAAGTCTTTGGAGACAATATGCTGAGTATAATTCATGTCAAATGATGTTGCATGTCCTCCTGGTCTGCCTGTCTGCTTTTTTCTGCTGCTCCTCCCTGGCCACCTTGAGTACCGATTTGCAATTAGCTTACAAAGTGTGTGTTTTTCAAACTTATTCTTGGAGTGTTTTTTTCTCTTACTTCTCCAGATGCTGTTTTGTTGTTTCAAGCATGTTATCATTTTCTTTTCCAGCACTACAAAGCACAATTGTACCAATGTCAAGGACAAGGTTTTCCTGATCTAACTCTTTGCCTCCCAGCACACACAGAAGAGTATTTTTACTGTGTATGTTTTTAAACATCTCACAGCAATGGTACACTCACACAACCTGATGAAAATTACCTGTTAGTACACTGAGTTAAGAGCTGATGTTAAGAGCTGGAAATCTGGTCTGAACTACCTTGCCTGGTTCCTTCCAAATATTGAACCTCAGGAAGGGGTTTTGGACATGCCAAAGAGGCCATTTAGTGAAGGAATCATTAGGGTCTGCTAACCCTGAATGATCCTCTCCCCGCAACAGCAGATGAGAGGAACTGTGGCCAAAATGAACAAACGAACGCATGCTGAAGATGGTATGAACAAAGGTAGCACAGTTACCCCACAAATCATGTTTAGGGATCACACAATCCTGTGTGCCTGTCACCACACCAAGAGGCTATCAAGATCTTGTAAGGAGCTGCAATTATTTTGTCCAGGTATTGATTTGTGTAGTGATTTTGCACTTGTCTGTGTGTCAGGTAGAGGTAATACACATTATTTACAGTAAACTGGGTGCAAACCTTCCCTCAGGCTCATTCAGCTAAGAAATATAATCTAAACATGTCTTCATAGGACATTGCTGAAACACAGTCAGGTGTGAGTTAAGCCATGAGATAAAAGTGTTCACAGAGCAAGTCCTGTGAATAAACAGGAAGAAGCTCCAATCCTGAATCCATAAAACAGGTTGACAATTATTTTACTCAAAGTCAGGATCCATTTTAGGTAAGACATGCTTGAGCATAGAGCTTGTTGAAGGAGTGTTTTCTGCTTCTGGGCAACTGTGTGAAACACCTTTGTAGTTTGATTGCACTAAAGGAAGCTTAGGAAGTATTTTCAGGTCAAAGCAGAGTCAGAAGTCACTAGAATGTAATACACATTTGAGCAAAACTCAGGGAACTGGAAAGTATTACCCACAACAGAATTTTATTTTTCTTTTTTAAGAAAAAAAATATCTAGTTTTGAAAGTGATTCTTGGGCAGCTAGCAAAGCAAAGGTGTCCTGTTCTCCAGAGATTAGTAGCACTAAATGAGGAAGGGTGCTTGTCCATTGTTGCAATGCTACAAGGAACAGATTCAGAGTTGGCAACACAACAGGGCATCCCTCTGTATGCAATGTCTCCCTCAGGCAAGCACCAACCATATCATCCTTGGAGGGAACAAGGATAACAATGTCCTAGACCTAGAATCTCCTTGAAATTATAACAGGAGATACATCACCTGACAGTTTCTTATTTTGTGCTGGTTTGAATCCCTCAATTTAGGCAATTCCCTTGTGAAGTCTGTTTCTTGCTTGCTTGGCATATTGTACCTAAAAGAATTAATGACAGAACTCGAAGAGCTCATAGTAGGCTGTAGAAGCAATAAATACTAATGGGATTATTTATGTGCCACTGGAGTTCAAGCAAGCAAAGCGCTGATCTGGAGGAGTAAGTCATCCAGACTTCAGAGAGTTTCACATCTGAAGGAATGCATACAGGCATTGGGAAGGTACTTTAAGCTAATACCTCATCATAAATTTAGCCTGTAGTGCATTTTTTCATGCTTTCTCCCTCTACACAGCCCCAGAAGAAGGATGTGGGCTAAAAGCCCCTCTCTCCATACATTTTATTGCTAGTGCAGGCTTGAAGCCTACACTCAAGGCCATTACTCACCACCAGCACACGGAAAGAAAACTGCTTTGTCTTATTACAGACTCCCCACAAACCTATCTGCCATATGTAGGACCTGGCCTGGACTTGCAGAATCTGCCTTGCCTACCATGTTACAACCTACCTGCTTTTGGAGCAATGTCCTAGGACTGCAGCATCATTCTGAAAGAGGCCACGTGACACAGGAGCACTGGAGGTCTGTGGACAGCTGAGTTCAAGCTGTCGCAGAACAGCACCAATACCCTACTTCCATGCATCTTACAGGTGGCAAGGTGGGACAGCCAGGCTAGATCATCCTCCAGATGGACTTTATGCCACTGATCGCAACACTCTAGGGCCCAGCAGTTCTGATCACAGCCCATTAAACCCGGTAGTTCAACCAGTTTTCAGCCCACCTGACTATCCACTTGTCTAGCCCATTCTTCAGCAGTTTGTATTTGAGAATGTTATGGAAGACAATGCTGAAAGACTTGCTAAGGTCAAGATGAATACATTCACAGCTCTCCCCTTATCCACAGAGCTAGTTATCTCATCATAGAAGGCTGGTCATGGAAACTGTTTCCAGGATTTACTTCATCACGTACACAGGGACTGATGTGAGGCTGACCAGCTTGTAGTTCCCTGGGTCTTCGTTTTTGAAGTTAGGAGTGACATTTGCTTTTTTCCAGTCCCCAGGAACCTCCCCCCAACCTTTCCAAATAATCAAGAGTGGCCTCACAATGACATCATCCAGCTCCTTCAGCACTCATAGGTGCACCCTGCTAGAGCCCATGGACTTGCGCCTTGCCCAGTCTGTTTAAATATTCCCTAACCTTCTCCTCCTCCACTGAGGGTAAGTCTCCTTGCTCCAGATTTCCCCTCTGGTCTCAGGGTTGAGCACCTCGGCCTTTTCCATGTCATTTGTCACCAGGTCCCCTGCCTCTGTTCAGCAGTGGGCCCACATTTTCCCTGGACTTTCTTCTGTTGCTGCTATGCTTGCAGAAATGTTTGTTGCTGCCCTTCACATCTCTCACCAGGTTCATCTCCAGGTAGGATTTAGCTTTCATAACCCCTGGGTCTGGACCCTTGGACAGTGACTTTTTGCTGAACTTTCCTCTTACTCACCTTACCGCTCTGGAACGCAGGGGCATTTCAAGCAGTGGAGTACATCTGGCTTACTTCAAATATTTTACCCTGAATTTATCCTGATCTTGAAGCTCTGACAGCATTCTTTACCTGCACAGGACTACTTATAACTTAATTGAAGGCTTCTAGCTTCATTTTATCCATTATATCAATTTTCAGCCTTTCTCTGCAGCAAGGTGCTATAAAGCTTCTTATAATGTATTTCAAATCTGAAACAATTTTTTTTTTCTAAATTTTTACAGGGGCTTTGCTGCCACTAATGAATCCATTTACCAGCTAATACCTTTATGGCATTATTATACACATTTTGCAGATGAACGCTTTGAGACTCAGTGTAATACTGTTACTTCACCTTAGGAGACACAAGCAATCACCCTTCAGCTGATAGTTCACTGAATAATGTGGACTACTAATGGATGAAGTAAAGTAATAACACATGAGATGGCCCACCAAATCATAAGGAAATTTGGAGTTCAAATCTAAATTTGAATTCAAATTCTCTAGTTCAATTGTATTATTCAGTTATATTGCATGATATTTTAAACTGAGGAAGACAAGATCTAGTAAAGCCTTATTCCAAGTCAGTGTATTTACAATTTGCAATCATTAGTTGGTTTGTTTAAAGCAACTTCTGACAGGCTAGCAAATCCAGTCTGTAAATAGTGGGTAGGGGAGATACCTGTGCTAAATTGAGTTATATACAAGGTACTCTGCTGATTTTTGTATTGGCAATTCCCAGATGTATTTAAGAGCTGTAACCTTCTTTTGAAGTGTCATTGAATCAATTCAGATGGAGAATTTTAAAGGGATAAACCATAAGCAGAAGATTAAATGCTGGTCAGTAAGCAAATGGTAAGGAATTAAACATGAAAACGACTAGGGTGTTGGTTAGTTATGTAAAAACAGCACAAAGGTTGGGATAAATTTGTTTAAAATGGTTCCCCAGCCTGCTGTTTGCACAACTGAATCTCTTCCCAGTGCCTTTTGAGATGATTTTGCATGTCCTGCTTGGGCTCTAGCTGCCAGTCTTGATGGGCAAGGGTCTTCTGCAATTCTCTCTCAGATACACGAGACATGAAGAAACATATTGGATGCTGTAGAGAATCCCAGACAGCTTTGAGCACCTATATGTAGGTGGTTAAGATCAAACTCTCTGCCATAACATGGACCTGAATCTAATGCTTAATTTCAAGTTTTATCTTCTGGACAAAGAGGAAAGAAAACATAAATTGTGTAAGGCACAGTAACTGTTCCATGTTTTGCATGAATTCAAAGCTTAACTTTCTGAGGAGTAGTGAATAAATTCATTAACAGATAAAGAGAAGTGATGGTCTTTAAGCAGAGGACTCAGCAGCCTTTGGTTCAATTCTTGTCTCAGTTTCTGCTTCACCTGACAAAAGGATCTTTGCTGCTCATGAAAAAGAGAGAACCCAGCATTTTCCAAACTCAATGGGGCAATGTGAGGAGAAACCTGTGATGGTTTGTGAGGGGCCAAGGAATACTGTATGCTAAGGGACTAGAAAAATTGTGAATATACCTGTTTTTACAAGAAACTTTAATCTTTATTTTCTAAAGGAAGTCACTCACTAGATTCTCAGAAGAAAATAAAAGAACAAAGAACCTCCTATTTTATACTTTCATAAATGTAAGGATCATGCATCATCTCACCTGTGACCATAATTAAGTAAAAGAGAATACTGGTCATTAGTAAATAGGGAAAACTGAAAATGAAGGCCCACTTAAGAACACTTAAAGCTTACTTAATAACAGGGTTTAGAAAGTGTTCAGTCCAAATCCGTTACGTTCATTAACCTCCTGAAAACTAATGGTGCACTTGAAACTACTTCATCAATAACCTTCCAATTAGCCTAGGTCTTAAGGGAAGAAAAAGTGCCCCTACACACAGTCCCCTTGTCCTCCCCCGGCCACAGCACTGTGTGCCGTTTGCCGCTGCTTCCCTGGCTTCTGGCAAGATAAGAGTTCTCCCTCGCAACTCACAGCATCAGCAAGCTGCCACCATTGGTATCTGCATGCCACTTTCTATAAAGATGATACTTGTTGGCTAATATGAGCTCTCAGCTCTGGTTTTCTCCATGAATGCTAATTCAAACATAATTTTAAAATTCTGGTTTAGATTATGTCTTCTTCCTGTAACACGTAATCAATCCACTCTCTAAAGAGGCCTCTTGACTTTCACTAGAGAACTGCAGTACAAGCACAAATGACTTAGAAGGAGCATGGGTATAAACTTACAGAGATAGTATCAACAGTAGTTAATTACCCAATACATCTATTCAAGCCTACACCTTACGAGCGCGTTGCTTATATTTGCCTCAGTTCACTGTAAATCTCCCTTTCATTACTGTTCACAACCCACAAACATTACTTTTTTTTGATATATTCTAGAGGTATATGTATTTACACTTGGAAAGAAAATTAAATACACCAAATGTCTAATGAACTGTTCCCTTCTATCCTTAACATATTCAATGGCCAATATTTTAGTGCTGTAGTGAAATAAAACCTTTTCTTCAACAGCAGTATGCTGGTGTACTTTGATCTTCACTTGTATCTATTTTCAGCACGTATTTATTGACTGCTGTAGACCTCATTAAAATAGAGTCTTTGGGAAAGTGTTTTTGTGCTCCAATGATGATAATTAAAAATATAGTATTCATGCTACTTAGATTATATGAAATGTAGATACCTTTTTAGAATCTAAAGGCAATGAAATGTACCTGTTGTCCTTGTTAAATACCCATAATTGACATGCACAGTTGTTAATCTAAGACACTTTGAATTATGGAAAAAGAGGAAATAAATAAGTAGAAATCAAGTATAGAGAACATGAGGAGTAAACGCGTATAATAATAAGATAAATTATATGTACCATATTTTATAACTCTATTCTTTGCAGCACACCTTACCTTGATACACCTACTTATTTCTGCTTTGGAGATATTAACAAAATTGTTGGCCATTCAAGTTATCAGTAGTTTAGTAATGAAAATTAAATGAAGCAATAGCAAACATAAAGATGTTTGCATGTAGTACAGCAAAATTTGCAACAAACTACTGCTGTATTCTCCCAAATCTAGTAATTTTCTGAATCATCTAGTTTCTAGTCTCTATTAATTTTTACTTTTTGTGAGGAAAGACCTTTTCTCTCAAGTAATTGAGTAGTCAAGTTAAAAACACTAACAGCTTGCCCTTATATGAAGATTGCATGGACTTGTATGGAGATTGCAGTGATTTCTTGTTTAATGCTTACATCAGTAATACAGACTACAGAGACAGAAGAGTTTGTCATCCTTCCATCAGGAATGTCTCAGAGACCTCCCTGTGCTCTGAGCACAGAAAGCAAAAGCATCTTCCGAAAGTTCGGAAGTGATCGGGACCTCCACATTCTCCTGCACTTCTGCAGGTACCTGATTACAGCTCCTTTTCAGAATCAGTTCAAGGCACCGATGTTGCTTTTTCTCTAAACTCTTTCACAAAGCCCTCAGTGACTAATCAAGTTTGGAGTTGCTGTGGTTATGCTGATAACATCACACAGTACTTTTCCATTTCCAAACTGAACAGTATTAATTTTTAGAATCAACTTTGGAACCAAGCATTTTCCAGTTAATGCAGAAGCTGCTTTCCAGAAACAATTTCTATTATGCATTTAAAGTTCTCATTTCTCAAATTCTCCTTCTTACTAAACTCATTTACCAAGAGCAAAAATAGATGGGCCTTGAACACACTAAAATCTAGTTTGCTCACTGAAAAGCAGGGGCACTCAAGCAGATGAAGAGCCTATCATCTAGTTCATTCTCTTATATCCAGCAGATATATCTTTCTACCTTCCAGAAATCAGTAGCAGAGGGACCTGTCCTCCTGGACCGAGACTGTATCTGTCTGTTCTTTTATTCAGAACAGAACACCCTCTTTTCAGATCGTCTGCTAATACAGTGACCAGCACAGATCCACCCCTCCAACTGTTTTGAAAACAAGTAATTTGTTCCTACCTCCTTTTCTTATCTCTAATCAGTCATTAATTTATGAAAAGACCTTCTTTCTTGTCCCATGACAACTTCCAATTAATAGCACTGGGAAAGAATCTCATCAGAAATGTTCTATGGAAATAGACATAGTATATCAAGCATGCTTACTTGCTTTCTGAATTTCAAAAAACTCTAACAGACTAAGAAAGCATGATTTTTTCCTAAAAGAAAAAGCAAAAACCAAGTCACATTGACTCTTCCCCATTATATCATATGCTTATTCATTCTCTCTTATTCATTCATGTTGTGCTCATGACCAGTTTCCTTCATAGAGGTGCTAGAATGACTTTTTATGCAGATCCCTCTGGATTCTCTTCTGAAAAAAAGGATTTGACACTTGCCACACCTATTCTTCCTGTGCTAAGGCCACAATAAGTGATAGGCTATACATCAAAGCTGGTTATTTGTCAAATTCTTGTCTAAGTTCCTTTGAAATACCTGAGAGACTATTATCTGGTCCTTATATTTGTCACAGTTCATTTTATTAATTTCTTCTAAAGCACCTTCTATTAAACACTTCCTGGGACTTACCTCCCATAAGAAAAACCTCCAGGATAAGAACTTCCCAAACTCTTTCAATGCAAAGCATTATCTTATTTTTATGCCTTAGAGATTCTCCTCTTTCAGTGTATTTGAAAAAAGGTTTTATTATCAGTTCCTATGCTCTTAGAAAGTTGGTCCTCAAAGTCTTTGTGGGCTTGCTATATATACTTTGTGGGCTTTTTATATATACTTTACATTTAACTTGTGAGAGTTCATGCTTATTTCTTATTCTCAAGTGACTCTCTTTTGTAGAACTTTTTTTCTGTTGTTTAACTGGGCCTTTAAAATGACCACAGTTTTTGTAGCATATCACCAGCCCCTACAGAACTTTCTATAAATTATTACTGAAAACATAGCTGCAGAGCAGTAAGGCAGTAACTGTTGGGCGTGAGATTTGCCCAGCAATACATCACATAACATGAGGACGCACAGGTGCACAAACTTCAGTCTCCCACAGTGCAGTTCTTTCCCAGCAGCATTAATGGGAACTCAGTTGTGATGTGACAAATACTTACCAGCAACTTCAGACCCGAGCATGTTCCTCCCACATCTCACAGGGGCCTCTTCCCCAGTGCAAATCACACTGGCCAGCAGTGGAAGACTGTTTGCACTGTGCCTTTCTGTGAACCTTCCCTCCTATTGCCCATCATTTTTAGGGCATGATGACTTCTGTACCACTCTCTCAGGTAGGAGAGGGTTTTCTTCAGAAAGAGCCACCTAAATTCTTTTCCTCTTAGGAACAGTCCTAAGAGGACAGTGAGCAGCACTATCCAAACTTCAAGGTCAGATGCCAGCAGTACAAGAAGGTCAGCAGTTATGATAGAAAACAATTGCCTCTACACCCATGGCTGATTGGTTACGTCTGGCAGCTCTCTGCTTTGTGACGCTGTTAGACACAGTGAGTGTGAAATTTAGCTTCAGTGACTCCAGCCTCTCGTTACGGCTTTCTCTAATGTGCCATGGCAGAGAGGCTGCGAGAGCTGAACGCTGCTGAAACTTGAAAGGAACCCATATTAAAGAAGGCATAACAGCAATGGTACTCATCTCATGCTGAACAGGCTTCCTCTCCGTTCACACAATACATCTGAAGCAGCAGTGGTGGCCGGTGCTTAGTCCAGCAGGAACAGTAGCTGTCATGCTTCACATGTACCTCAGAGCTGTGATCAGCTCAGAGAAGTCTGCCTCAAGTGCTCCCTAAGATGATCAAGAAAAATGTGGCTGCTTAATGACGGCAGCCCTCTAATTAAGGTAGAGCAGTCCAGGTCTAGAACTAATTTTAATCAAAAGAACTGCCTAATTATCACACACACTTTACAAATGAGCTCACTTAGACACAAAAGAATTTAAGTGAGTGGTCTGAATGCAAAAATTGTTTACAGAAATTGGTAGGAGCAGATACCAGCAGACCCAGATTTCCAGTCCTGTGCTGTAACCTCTTCAGTGTGACACATTCATTTTGTACCTTTCAAAAACTACTTGTCTCTGCGACCAAAAGAGATTCAGGAGAAAAAGGGGAAGTCACTCAGTGATTTTTGACACGCCTGTCCTTGAAGACCGAGACCACAGAGGTTATGGCAGCTGCCTTCCAGACCCTGACAGCACAGAACAAGAAGGCTTGATTTAACTTGCAAAGCTAATAAGAGCGAAGAGAAGTTGTGGCGGTGTGCTCCCCCCCTCATCTCTGACTCCCCCTCCTTTGACCTCTTTCAAGTGATAACCACCTGTGGTTGTGGTGATAGATGCATCTGGTCTGTGTCTGGTCCCGAAGGATGCACCCACTGGATGTGGGAGGAGACAGATAACAACACAATAGCCAAGGGCTGTTGTGGAATGTGCCCACCTAAGCACAGTGGTCAGTATGCAAATATGACTATGAGCCAATTATCTTACCCCCATAAATAGGGAGCAGCCCAAGAGCCCTTTGAGCTCTCCTGCACGGCAGCGGGCTGCAGGCCGGGATCTCCCCTTGAGCAGGGACGCCTCTCAAGGTTACTCCTTGAGGTTGAGAGATTCCTTACCACGACAGATTCTCGGTAAGTGACTAACAGCATGCTACCTTGGAAATCTTAGCTAAGTGACATAAAGGATTAAGTGCACATGTATAATCCTTTAGGCATAAACCGTTGACCAAGTCTGGGACTAGGATTGGATCCAGCCGCACCTAGACTCCTCTCTGAGGGAGTTTAGAAAGCAAGGGGATCTTTTCCGAACCTCGTGACTCAACGGGAGGGTCTCCCTGACAGTTTTGTCTGACCCTGTCCTCTGTGCAGTAAATAACCAAGTGTACCTTGCCATCGAATCTCAAACTATTGTCGCAGTTACCACTGAACTTTGTTAACTCACTGTTTTACACCAATAAACCACATTATTTTTGCCTCCCTCTCACTCCATCTGCGACAGAAGTGTCAGGTAAAGATAACACTGTTGTACACAGAAATACCGGTATAGACTTTTAAAGCCAGTTAGGAATTCTCTATGCAAAGTCCCATTAAAGCAAATGGGAATGAATATCTAAATCCATACACATCTTTGAAAAACTCAGCTCTTTTTACCTAATATGCTTCCAAACCAGGATTTATGCTCTCAAAAAACCACCAGTAACTAAAATTAGCATAAGGCAGGTTGTACTGTACATATAAGATAATTCCATCAAACTGTACAGGTAAGAATTTTAAGTTAACTACAGATACCATTCCTTGTCCTGAAGGCATTGAACAAATCCGCTGGACACCACTTCTTAGGTTTTTTGGTCTATATCACAGTCTCCTCTAGTTGTGTTTATTGCTACATATTTATTAATACTAGAGGACTGAGTCACTATCACTTAAAGAGTTATTGTATATTTATGGAGGTACATGTACACATGTTTTTGCTACAGAAAACAGAAACATCAACCTTTAGTAAAAGTGATTTAAGGTAATATTTGCAATGGACAGATTACACACACAAGTGGTCACTGCAACTCAGCTGACACTAGGTATCTCGTTAAGCAACAGTAATTCAAATTTTTGGGAGCCCTTGCTTTTCCAGAACTATCCACTCAAAATGTCTCACAGCTGAATTACCACGTTTGAGCTTTTGATTTTCAGTCACAAACACACAAACTCTACAGATATTATCTCAAGCTTGATACATACATTTCCCAAACAGGCACTTTATAAGGAGGCTCAGAAGTCAAATACTCACTGATCTGGTTGGTAGATGCACTATAAAAAGCATTTACAGTAGTTGGGCTTGTAAACCACCTGTAGTAAGAGCAAAAGAAACCGGCTGTCAGTACACTTACACATCTTTATGAATAGAATGAGCAAAGATAAAAAGTGAACTCAGTGGAAGGAAGTAACAAAGTGAAAGACCATTTAAGTTTAAGTATTTCTCCACTTCAACACATGCTACTTACATGTTCTAGTACATTGCAACCTACTGTTTAATGGCTTTAAGTGCATACAGTCAACAAATCTTCAACAGGAGCCATTGTTAAGCTTCCTACTACCTAATCTGTTTCATTTCTAAGTGACCGTTGTGCTCGTGAGGTCTGCCATGTTGATGGACTGAAGTTCGCCCAACAGAGGCTGCAACACTGATATCAGCTGTGAAAACTCTCTTAGGTGTCCTTCAACCACGTGTGGAGAAAACTCCCTCTTGAAATTAGAGGAGAGTATTTTGAAATGAGTGAAGTGGCTTCAGATGCTTTGCTGAATAACTGCTTGAACAATTAGGATGACGCCAGCAACATGGGCAGGTGCGTTCTGGGAACCTAAATTCAAAATAAACAGCTTCACATTCTGTACCCTACACAATGAACACAGCTATCAGTGTGCTCATAAATAAATGGACTTCTTGCAAGGCAAAATAAATTTAAAAATTAATATTAACATTTCTTTGCATAGTTAGCTTTCTCACACATACTGGAGGGAAACCTAGATTTGAATAGCAAATAGGATTTATGAATGTCCTTAGCCTAAGCTCATCTATATTGACAGTGGCTTCACCCATATGAGTGGAAAATCTCCACTGGCTTCAGCAAGATCCAAATCCCCTCAGATGAAACTCTGAGTTCAGTGAGTCCAAGATTTCGCTTTATGATTTTATAAGGAAGAAACGAGATAAAAGAAAAGTAATAAAGATGATAAAAATTAGTCGTTAATTCATAATAAATTAGAAGCAACTCTAGTTAATGTCCAAACAAGAACATCCTGATGTCTTTAGCAATGCATTACTTGGAAGTTTTGTAAAGCCAAATGAATCAATGCAGTTGCTTTGGAAAATTTCTTTCAAAGAGAAGAGATGGGAGCTACAAAACAAAGAGTAAGACGAAGGAAGATCTATCAGAACATGGAAAATGTGTGATGTCAGTGACACTCACATACACAGTCTGTGCTTTAAAATAGCACCATCAAATGAATGAGTTATCTGTAGATCCTGGCTGTTTTTCTGACAACGGTCCTCACGTAAACCATGCAACAAAGGGGAGAGTTTTAGAATGGCAGCATTCTGTCTTTTATAAACAAATTTATCTGCTGCTCTCATCTTCAAAGCTGAGCAGCTTATTTTACAATGCAGCAACTAGGAAAAAGTAACCAATAAAAGCAAAGGGTGATGTCATGTAAATATCTTAACCGTCCATCGCATTATAGGCTCTAATTGCCACAGATAACTCTCCCTGTTTTGTTTACTAGGAGATTCTGAAGGGGAGGAGCAGGGAGGAGGTTGTTTTCTGGTGTGTTTTCTGTTTCCTCTATAATAAAGAGATTAAATGTTAGAGGTAATGTAGTGAGATAATGGAAAATTGAAGAAAGAATGCTTATGGTGAGTGGATTAAAAAAAAATTAGGGGGGTTAATTAACTACATTTCAATTTCATGTTTGTTCACAGCAGCAATCAGCTGAACTGTTTTGAAGGATGTAAGCCAGCCACTTGTGTGGTGGGACCTGCTCTCCAGGCTTAGCTCTGGAGGACTCTTGTCCCTTTTTCGACAAGGAGAGAACCCATCTGAAAGGGACCCATCTGAAACACTCCACACTTTAATTTAGATTTTACTGTAATTTTGAACAAAGACACGTAGCGTTGTGACTTCCACCTCATCTCTACTTACACCCCATCCTCTTTGCTGCCGCAGCCCCCGGGGCTCACTGCAGCTTGTTCAAGATAGGAACCCCCACAAGCAGTGGTTAAAGAGCTCTTCACTGACAAGTGACACCTCTCTAACAGTACAAGTTTGCACCCATTTTTACTGGGTGAGGAGTTAACTAGTGATGCAGGTACTCATCACCACAGGAGCACCTCACTCTGCCCAAGAGCAACTGCAGACGCTGTTGCTTGCCATTTGGCCCACAACTACCGAGGGAGGACGTCACAGCACTGCTGGCCATGCTTTCATACCTATGAACTCATGGACTCGTAGCTCGTAGACTCGCTGCTACGACTCATCACAACATCCCCATCCTGAGACTTTCTTCACGATCTACCACCGCAGTAACAGAGCCCAACCTGTTTCCTGAGCTTTGTATGAGCCAAAGACTGGTAGCAACCTCAATTTTCTCACTGTAAAACTGAACCAAGTTCTTTCCAAGTCATTCTTTCATAATGAGGCCTCAAGAATGACCCCATATGAGGTTTGTTAGGTTTTTAAGCAGCTAGGAAGATGAGACTTAGCAGCTGTACTGAGGAGTTAGGAAGAACAAGGGTTCTCTAGTGACAAGCAAAGTATACTGCTGAATTTCTTATTTGATGTTTAGACACTCAGCAAGGAGCATATTTACACTTCAGCATTTTGTTGTACCATTCTGAGCCATTCCCTGAAAGATTTAGGAAGCATTTTCCACAAAAGAGCAGAAACAACCAAGAGTGCTTCCATTCAGACTAGCAGAACAACTTCACCTCTCATCTGTCATCCTCTTCCAATGAGCTCCTTGAAATGACTGAACCTTCAGTGGCAGGCCTTAAGTAATAACACATCAAATTACTATATGAAGGTCTGTAATAAATAGCTGTCGCTGTTAAATTTTAAGGTGAAGCAAATTTAGAAATAACGCTCTCGTTCCTGTTTGAAGTCAGGTTGCCTGGGCATTTGCTCTAGGTCTGGTTACAATTTCAGTGCATTTCATCTATTAATAGAAGGATAGAAAAAAAAATGACAGGCATAACAAACTCTAACCTCTTATTAATTACATACTACATTAAAAAATTCTAGAGCTGTTTACACTGTTTCCATTTGCTATTAACATGTGAAAAAGAGACAGCTTTGAATGAGGTCCTGTAACATTACCTATCAACTACTGCAACAATCAAAACCTAATGCTGCAGACTTGACACCTGTAAGTTTGAGATTTCTCTTGCAGGAATAAAATCTGAAACCTGCACTGAGATAGCAAGCAGGGCAGATACTCTCTTAGGTTTGTGTTTCTTTAGGCTACAATTTTTTCTGCGATATCTTCCTTTCTGAGTTAAAAGTATAGTGTGCTACATTGCCAGTCATGAAGAGGGGTGACTGGGAACATTTACAATACAGGGGAAAGCTTATCAATTTATTTAATTCTCTGTAAAGCATGAACTGAATTTGCAATTTGTTCTTTCAATGTTTTGAGTTAGAAGAAATCACTCAGAGCAGAATTTGTCTTCAACATCCCAAGTAAGATTTTTTTTTAAATCATATAATTAAAGAAAATGAACTTGTAAACGTATAATGCACTTAAACTGGTTAGAAGTGAAAGGCCATACAAAGCTGCTAGTGAAACTGGAATCTGAAAAATCTCTTCTCAAGAAAGAATTATAAAGAAAAACTTCTAAAGAGGAGGCAATCTTCAAGGTGACTTTCAAAAGTTGTTTTGTCTTCTCATTGTTAGTCTGTTTTATACATTTTCCTGTGTAGAAACAGAGGATTAGCCTCCCAGGCCAAGCTGCCATCTGTCTCCCCTGGGGCTGGGGAAGAAACTGGGATGGTAAGGCTGGGGCCAGCCTCCAGTGCCACATCACTGCTTAAAATGAGCTTCAAAGACCAGGAAAAGACTCCAGGAGGCTCCTTTTCAGCCTCTCCTCTCCAGGGCAGGTCCACCCACAGAATTTTTGAGCTCTCCAGCAGCATCTCTCCAACAGACAACAGCCTGCCCAGTGTCTTTCATGGCTGCTTTTCCCTTTTTGCAGAAGAAGCTTTTGCACTGTCCTTAATGGCATCCAACCCAGCACCTCCCAGAGCTGCCTTCCCCTGCAGTGAACCAAGAACCAGGGCTTACAAACAATAATATGTGGTCAAGAAACAGGAATAGGTCCTGAAGGAGACCCAGGAATCTGCTCATAATACACTTCCTCTGTGTCCTCTTATAGGGCTACTAGATGCCTATGTCTCCAGCACTGAAAGTTGAGTGAAAAGTGAAGAAAGATTTAGCCAGGTCTAAAAATCTTAGAGGAGATGTCCTGACTTCAAAGGAGAAAGATTAGTAATAATGAAGCGGTATGCCCAAGAAGCCCTCTGATCCCTTGCTATTTGCAAGTATGAAATCAATGTTAAGGGTAGATTCAATCCCTCTTAAAAAGGTGTGGGAGTGTGTTTATATATACATACACATATACACACACTTGTATGTATATATGTGTGTATGAACGTATATGGCTCTACGGATGGATAAGCAAACACCACTAAAACCCTGATTCTCCTTTATCTCTCCCTTCCACATGGCCATCACTTCCCCATGCCCTGCCTTCCACCTCCCTCTGCTCTAGTCGTGTCTCACCTGGCTATAATTGTCTTCATGCCTGGTCCCCTTCCTCCCACACTCCCCCCTTCCAGCTTCACCTCCTCCATTCAACCCTCTCGATCCAACCTGCTTCGTTTTGTGCATCATATGCCTCAGCTCCTGCCACAAATCCCTTTTGTACTTCTCTCTCCTGATACCTGAGCACTTTTTCTCGTTTGATAGAGCCAGCTGTGAAGATGACAGCCATCTCCCCAGCCAGCTGTTAGGGTTTCAGCTGGCATCCAAAGTGGGTGTTGAGGACAGCAAGTTGCACCTCCCGCAGCTGTGGTGCCTGTGGGGGAGCCTGGCCCCAGGACCAGCAGAGCAGGCGGCTCCGGCGCCCTGGTGCGTTGTCACAGCTTCTTGGTACCAGCTGGGCTGGGTACCTCCCCCCAGCCATGCCCTGAGCTGTGCCTCGCCTGACTCCTCCACACTCCTTTTTCCTGTAAGGCAGGTAACTGGGAGGGAGGGAGGGAGCAGAACAGAGGACAAAGAATTTTGACAATTAATCCCACTTTGGGGGATTTTCTTTCCTCTTTTTAGATTGCAAAACTGTTGACTTTCCACATTGATATCCACATTTCCCCTTGCTTTATCAGACTCCATTGTCTTCTACCTCCCAGCTCCTTTGTCTGTCCCCTGATGGTATTTCCCTGGTGCTTTGAGTGAACCACCATTTTGATTTTCCTTTTAGTTGACTATGCTGAGGAATTTGAGTCCAGTTTGAAATAACATTGCTGAGAAATCTGGACCGTCTGCTAAATGAATTAAGTGTTTTACCTTTTGGGGTTAATATTTCTTTACTAGGTGATTACTTATTTCCGTAAACACTCATTTTCTTATTTATCAGTCCACAACTTGGACCATCTTATAATATCTCTCTCTAAATATAAATATTATGCTAAAAGCTACTGAACTAGGGAAAAGAAGAAGCGAAGCAAACAGAAACAAAACCCCAAGGGTAATTCTCTATTAACACAGTGCCAAGCTTCGGTGTAGACCAAGTTCTATGAAATATAAAAGCTAAAAAAAAAAAAAAAAAAAAAAAAAAAAAAAAAAAAAACAGAAAAAGAAAAGGAAGAAAGAAAAAAAAAAAAGTAAATGCATCAGAAAGCAGTAGATTCCAATAGTTAAAATCTGGCAAATGCTGATATTTTTGAGGCCAGATTTGACATGCCTCAGAGTGGTGGGTGGGAGTTATCGATTTATTATAACAAATGTTAAAAAAATTACTGGGGGTGTTAATGACTCTCTGTGCCTTCATACCCCTCAGCAGACACAGCAAAAGTGGACAGTGTGACACCACTTTCAGATCTCTTCTCTATCGCCGAGCAGGTGCA
>NW_009259184.1:2461866-2477873 GCF_000687185.1 Egretta garzetta
AGCAGGAATAATTATGGCTGAGGGCCAGAATGTGCCCCGTGGGATGACAAGAAAAGCAAGACAAAGGTGAGGAGGGGACTGCTGTTAAGTAGCCCTTGAAATAAGATGGTAAAGACAAGCATGAGAAAGTGTTCAATTTTGTAGTGGGCAATCAGGTAAAACCTTCATTTTTTAAGCATACCCACACAACAGTTCTCAGATAACAGCCCTTGAGGTCTACAGTCAGGGACTACCTGCCAATTTATTTTCTTACAGGGGAGATTTCCCATCCTGCCAAGGATCTACGTGGTCTGCGTTAGTGCTGCCCCAATGCTGTTCACGAGGAGGAGGTTGCTGACCACCATTGCTACAGAGAGGCAAGTGTTATTTTGCTGCTCTCATGGGAAGCGTTTGTCTGAAGAGAATGGACTGTCATGATCTAGCCCTGGCATCCAGGGCTGCAGAAAAGCCCTTCAGATCATCCCCTGGGATTAACCATTGCAATATCAGAGAAAGGTGTGACGAGAATGTAAAATTCACAATTAAAATCAAGCTATAAACAACCCCTCAAAAATAGGGGGCCAGATTACAAGACTCTAACCAAGAATAGCCTGTGTCTGTCCTGCTGACATACTCTACCTGCCTCATGGACAGCACAGAGCCACCCGCAAAACAAGGTGTGGTTCAGTTTGGGTAGGAATTTCTGGAGCCCTAAGGAAATACCACCACAGGAGCTAAGAAGCAGCACTGATTTCAAAGTCTCTGTGTAGAAGGAGTCATTTTAAAGTAGCATAATTACACTAATTAAGTTCTGTTTAGGTTTTAATTTGCATTTTAAGGACTTGATTACCCACCAGTAAGAAAAGAGAATGATTCTCTCATGTATTTTATGACAGTATGTGACACTATCTACACTGTCATGTTTACAAATAAATAAAAATAACATATGTAAATTAAATTATGTTTTATTCCATATCGTTGCTATCAAGAGCAGGTAACTAACAATGCTGATTGCTATTACTAATAATAACATTAACTCTTACTAATGGTTCCATTCTTAGAAAATTTATTTCATAAATCCCTGCTGTACCATTCCAAATTCTAACTGTGACCAAGAGACATAATCCATTATTAATTGAGATTCAATTACCCCTTTTTTCATTAAATTAAGTTTAAGCTGCAAGCACATGACTACTGTGTATCAGAACAGGGATACCTAGAATGTGAACTTACAAAAAAAAAACCAACCACAGGAGTTTCTGGGTAATTGGGGGGTTGTCCATAGGCTTTTTGTATTATAATATGTTGGTTTGTATCTAATTCTATTAAAATATCAATTGTATAAATTAAATAATATAAATTAAAATATTGTTAGAAGATTATATAAATTTGCCTTTTACTACTCACTCTGTTTTTGGAACTTCTTTCCTAAGCCAGTAGAAATCAGATTGGGCTGTATGCTTGCGAGTTTGCAACACATTGCCAAAATAGTCACTTTCTGTAAACTTCAGCTGTATAGATAAAGCACAGGCATTTTTAAAGCATGTCCAAAGAAACAAAAGCTGACATAAAACAATCAGAACTTTTATTTTAAGCAAGAAAACCACCTAATTTTTTAGCCATTATCAAAGCAAGTAAAATTTTTGCACTTGGTAGGAAAAATAAATATTTTGTGAGCTTAGTTAAAAAGCAGTGATGGAATGGATCTACACAAGGGACTGGAACATCAGAAAAGCTCTTCCCTGCACAGAGATCAGCTGAGGAAATCAGAAGTACCCAAAGATGAATTGCAGACTGCATGTTTCTAAGGCTTGTACCCAGGCAGCCTCTTTTCCATAAGGAAGTAGGGTCTACTTTTATTTTTAAAAGTGCATTTTAAAACCACTTTCAAAAATGTAACAAAGCCTCTTTTTTTCAGTTTGTTTTGCATTTTATATCAAATACTTCATACTCTGTGCCCTCAGAGGGTTCTGCCACTGCAACCCTCACACACACATACACACACAACTAACCATGCAAGAAAAAGGGATTTAATATTTTATAAATCCAGCTGATATCCCTGTCACCAGTTTCAAGAATGCTACGACTTGTGAGGAAGTTATACTTTGGATTTAAGCTATGGTTTTGCAACCGTGATTAGCAAGTGGTTTTTTTGCTAGACATTACCAATGGCAAATAATTCCATACATTGAAGTGGTAACTTGGTCATGTCCTCAGTCTCTTAACACTGCCTACACAGCACCACCTCACCCTGGTCTTTCCAGGAACAAAGACTGGGTTTGTAGAGTTGGTTCTTCAAAGTTTTCTCAATAAATTATGCCCCTCCTTAGCGCTCTTTCATGCTCTCTGGCAAAGATGACTATCACGCTTGTATTTTACCAGTTCAGGATTGAATTTCTGATTCTATTTTACCTGTGACTTTCAGTAATACAATTAACCACAGGCATGCCACTGTTACCCCTTTGGAAAATAGTAAAGTATATTATCTTCAACATCTGCCTTCCTGCTTTCATTAGGCTGAACAAATACTGGGTCAGGAAGGAGTCATCCCCCCCCCCCAGTATCCTTGTCCAGCAGCCAGCATGGTAGGAATGTAACATTGGTTAGGACCTCTAGGCACGATCATAACCAAAAAGCATAAATAAATTAATAACCTGGAGAGGTGGGGAGAGCCTATATACGGCACCATAAACTGTGATATTCTGATGAAAAATGCGTTAGTATCTTTGAAGACCATTACTTTGAGGAGAAATATTTTTGTTTGGCTTGTTTCATTTTCATAACTAAATGCAAAATTTATGCCAGCATATATTTAACCTCTAAAATGCTTAATAGCAGGAAGGTTCTTTGTACCCAGGCACATTTTACTCCCAGCAGACCTTGTGGTCACCTCGCTTAGACACATCAACATTGACAATTTAGACATGAGAGCTAGCATACTTAATTCAACGTCTAAAAATAACCAGGCAAGCAGAACTCCAGATGTTTGCCAAACAAAAGAGCAGCTTTGATTTTCGGCAGCAGCAAAACAGAGCAAAGAATGGCTGCAATATGTAAAAGAAGAAAGCTGTAAATCTGACACTTACCGTTTTGATGTCTTCATTAATATACGTGTCATTCATTATAAACTGAGGGTAACCCACTTTTGCCATAACTGCTTTTGCCTTTGAAAAAGAAAAAAAAGGAAAAAAAAGTGTTGGCAGATATAACCATTTCTCAGCATATGGCTTTTTTTTCCCATTCTATTTCCACTTTGTATTATGATGCCTCCCTGAAGGCATCCTAATTTAACTTCAAACCAACTCGCCTACAAGGTAAACTTGGTGCCGCAGATGAGCTTCGCATCACAATGTGGTGGGTCCAGTTCTATTGTCAGATTATTACAGAGGGTCTGTTGTCACCTGCAGAGCTGTTGCAGACCTACAGCAATGTGCTTGAGTGCAAAACCTTAACAGCCCATTTTCTCTACCGCTTTTTCTGTTAATGAGATGATCAAACACCTGTTTTTACAAAGCTTTCCAAAAGACGACGGGAAATGGCCCATTTCACTATGGCGCAGTAGCTGGTACACATCCAACTTAAAATAGATTTGATACATAGATACAGATGAACCTGGGTCCCAGCAAGTGCAGACTGGTGTATTTCCACTGAGGGTCACTTCCATTTACACCTGAGGATGGGTACACAATTTTCTGAAGGACGCTGTACTTTCCTAAAACCACATGGCTAATCTTTGTTTCCTTCCCCACTTTCATCCCTCTACTTTTCAGTCTTTGGCCTTTCCCTAATGCCAGTAAAGGTGTTAAAATAAGACACTTCACTTCTCATTAACTTCAGGTTTTTTTCCTCCTTCAGTCACGACTTGGTCCCAGTGTTTATGCACAATCTGTGTAAACACTCTGGTGTGAAGCGATAGTAGCTGTAGGTGCGTATTCTCACTCTGTAAATCATGGCATGAGTATATAAACGGTGTTAGTAACGTCCTCACAGAAACACCAGCAGGCCACCCAGCCACCCAGCATCTCTGTGGAAACAACACATTTCCAGAAGAAAAGCAGAAGGATACAAAAGCATAAGGTGACGTACCAAGAAGTGAAATATGACAAGCCCATAGAATAAATTAAAGCAATGATGGACTAGGATAACACAAAGCTTTTACTTTGTGTGTTTTCAGGATGCTGAATTCAATTTCTCCTTAATTCTTTGGAATTCCCCCAAGCCCTCAAAAAACACTCTTCTGGAAACTTGTTCTTCAAACTTGAATGTTTAAACCCAAATGAATATTGCAAGATATGAAATGCAATAAATGGATTGGCCTATAACCACCTGCAGCCATACCAACCCTGCATTCTGCTCTCTGTGAGCAGAGCCCAGACTTCTCTGGGGGCCCACCAACTTCTTTTTCCCTATTGCTGCAGAGGGAACCTGTTCAGGGGAAGATTCCCCTTCCTCCACAATGAAATCCTTGCCCCCTTCTTCCCCTCCACAGTGTCTCAATACAACAGGACCTTCTATGACAGCAAGAATTAGAAACATCTGTTCCACTACTATAAGAAGGAAGCTGATGGAGGACTGCCTCCGTTCAACTGAAATTATTTTGTCTCCTCTTCTATTTTTCAAGAAGAAAGGCCTCTTTGCTTCTTATGACTCCTTCAATTTCTCAGTCTCATTTCCAACCGAAAGCCATAATCCTCCATTTGTGACATCACAATTAATTGCGGTTGAGATAATTAAGATGTCACAAACAGAAGATTACAACTTCAGGTAGGAAATTAGCAGCAGGAGCAGATGAACTCCTAAGCAAGAAAGATCCAATTGTCATGCAAATATCCCCAGTGATAAAAAAAAAAAACCAAAAAAATCACCACAACAATGGAAGACAAATGCTGAACAGGAAATATGAAATGAGCCAAATTAACTCCCAACAGATTGTTTTCTCATTTTTCCAGAAGGTAGAGCAGCCTTTCAAGATATTTTAAATGCCTAGGAGGGTATAAAAAGCAGGGGGCAGTGGGAGCACAATTCATCTGCAAGTTTGTATATAATCAAAAGTGTCTAATTTTTTTCCTGGTGGTGTTGTCAGGTCCAGCTGACTGAACTTTGCGAGGAAATGGAAAATTTCCATATTCCATTTCAAATATTCCAATCCTAGTTGTTATACTAGTCTTGAGGAAAAAAAAAGTACAAAACTTATCACTTTTAGTTTTTACTAAGTCAGCTGCTTAAACAAATTCAGTGAATCTCAGATGGTCTGCATATGTTCCAGAGTACCTATCTGAATCACTTACAGTAGATTCAACACAGAGGCTACCAAATACAGCCCCTTAGCATTTTGACTAAACACATTTAGATTAAGAAACACCTTAGATGATGAAGAGTAAACCCTTTAAAAACAGTTTTAGTGCAACTTGCAAAAAATCAACAGTGGCTTTTAAAGAAAATTGACGATTAACTGTGTCAGTAAGCTGTCATTTCACCAACGATTTAGCCAGTACCGTGTCAATCAAAAATTGTTGATCATGTTTTGGCACATAAAAGAGCAGTTTTGCCTTTGACCTATATTATACTCTTTAACAACAATCAATTTCTAGGCTGCCTTCCAAATAAAAGTAAATAAATTCACCCCTTGTTGGCTGTAAATGCAGAGGACTATGAAGCCAGCCTAGATCTGGCAGTGCTTCTTTGCTGAAAGAAGCAGAGATGACCTCTGCCCTCAAATCCATGGTGCTAGTTGTCTGGTTGTGACCACAATATTTCCATCTCTGCTTCACTGCATGGACATTTTGGGGTCTTTGTGGAATACAGAATCACAGAATCATAGAATAGATTGGCTTGGAAGGGACCTTTAAAGGTCATCTAGTCCAACCCCCCTGCAGTGAGCAGGGACACTGCTAACTAGATCAGGTTGCTCAGAGCCCCGTCCAACCTGGCCTTGAATGTTGCCAGGGGATGGCGCATCTGACACCTCTCTGGGCAATCTCATTCCAGTGTTTCACCACCCTCACTGAAACATGCATCTGCCACATCCATCTCAGTCTCTTCTTCCACAGCAGCCCACTGAGAGCAGCAGCTTGGAACTGCCAGGTTTTGGCCCTTTTAGATCCCATTCCTTAAGTATTTCCAAGGGTAAAGATGATTCCTCGAGGATCCTTAATAGCAGATCTGACATAGGTTGACCTATATATAATATATAATCTTATAATATCATAGATAATCATATAATTAATATTTAACATTAATTTTATATTTTAGTAACACTTAAATCTGTTAGTTTTGTCATGGCCCTGCTGCACTAGAAAAGGCAGACAGAAAGAGTTCTCTCAACCAGACTACCTCAGGCGAGCTGGGCTCACTTGTCAGGTCACACATATTCTTGCTTTGTGTCTTTGACAATTGATGTTGTGAGCTTAAGATTTCCATGTGTGAGGCAAAAGTGGTCAGGCACTGCTGAGATATTTTGTTACAAAGCCTATATAAAACTCCAGTAAATAACATAGTTTGTCTCAGGGTTTTTTGAAAGTAAAGTCAAAATGTATTGCTGCTCCTAGTATTTTATGTTTTATCAATGGCTGAAGCTGTCTCTATTATGTAAGATATATATAAGGGAAAAATATTATTTTATTGCATTTGTTACTTAGAAGCTTTTGCCAAAATACATGTGTTTTAGAAATCTGAGCAAAACACACAGACACCTATATACTCTACATACTCTACAATGACTAAACTCTAAGGCAGACCTTACTAGCATTGTGTAGACCTTACTACCACTGTCATTCCAACGCCTTCTTAAATGTTCTGTTAGTCATGTAGGATGACAGATTCAGAAAAGTACACACTTTGTTACTACACCACCAAGTTAATTTGTTATTAGAAAACATAGGTACATGCTTAAACACCCTTACAAAGCTTCCGGACCATCAAAAATCACAAATTAACATCATCCTTTAGAAGCCCTTTTGAGAACATCTAGAGCAAGAGCTGATGGAAACTGGCACAAGGTTGTCATGTGTAATCCACGTCTCACTATACAGCTTCTCCCAGAAAAGGAATGTGTCTCAAATTAGTCCTAATCGTACGTATGATGCGTCCAAAAATATAGAGCACCATGCTCCCCTGAGGTCCTACCGAGCTAGTGGCCCAGGGCCTCCTTATCTTCACTGTGTAGCACATACTGTTGTGGGAGGAACAGAGGAATAAGCTTGCTTGATCTGAAGGACAAAGTGCATCTCTCTTTTTGAAGAGCCACCTCCAACAGCCTGACTCCAGCCTGGAACAAGCACCAGGCCCATACAGCCCATGCAGACACTTAGGGCAGGAAGTGTGGGTGGCAGGCCATAAGGCTGTCGCACACCAATAAGTTGCCTGATGCCAATAGTGAAGGACATGTGTCACCTGGTGGAAGGGACTGTTTCCTACAGCCAAAGCAAAACCTGTGAGAGGACATAGGAAGCCCTGTGAAGTCCTTGGGAATTCCTCCAACTGGGATTCATCCCAGGGCCTTTGCATCAGGTCCAAGCCTGTTCAGCTGATCCCAGCTGGCCTGGTTTGGGGCTGGGATAGAGTTAATTTTCTTCGTAATAGCTGGTATAGGGCTGTGTTCTGGATTTAGGATGAGAATAATGTTGATAACACACTAATGTTTTAGTTGTGGCTGAGCAGTGCTTACACTAAGTCAAGGACTTTGCAGCTTCTCATGCTGCCTTACCAGCGAGGAGGGTGGAAGCACACAAGAAGCTGGGAGGGGACACAGCTGGCCCAAATTGGTCAGAGGGCTATTCCATACCATATGACATCATGCTGAACAAAAAACCTGGGGGGAATTGGCTGGGGCAGTGCAGCAGCTGCTCAGGAACTGGCTGGGCATTGGTCGGTGGGTGGTGAGCAATGGCATTGTGCATCAGTTGTTTTGTATATTCTTTTATCATTATTATTATTTTCCCTACCTTTTGTGTCTCAACCCATAAGCTTTACCTTTTTTCTGAGTCTCTCCCACATCCCACTGAGGGGAAAGTGAGCAAATGGCTGTGTGGTGTTTAGCTGCCTGCTGGGTTAAACCACGACACCAGCACACAGCCCAATTTATTTACACAACAGACAAGTTAAAAAGCATTGTATTAAGAGCAGGTTTATAAATTTGCATGTTGGAACTCTCTTGCTTCCTTGGCTATCTTTTCTGTTCACTTGAGTAATATTTAATGGCAATTCAAAGACTCCTCACTCATACACCACAAGAAAGTGGAAAACTCTTCTACAACTGGCTTGCCCTTTGATAACGAAGTCAGTATTTTACCCTTGATAAGATTAAAATTATGTTTAAGAGACTAGCCTTCCAGGAGGCAGGCACACACATACGGGGAAAGCAAATGAAATGTGACAAATGTACAGGAACCAACCATGTGGTAATTGCACATGAATCTGCCGTAAACTCACCGCGCACAACTTTTTATGGTTTAAAGGCTCATTTAATTCCTATCTCTAATTTGCATATTAAATAACCACATATACAGGAAGAAAAGGGGCAATGGGGTATTTCCCCCAGCTACTATTAAGTACTCAGCCTGCCTTGGGTGGTCAGGTAAATTAAGAAAACTCATTTCTGTAGATTTCCAATCCCACCATTGAAAGCGAGAGGCTGTTGGAGGGGGTATCGCAGAGCAGTAGCATGCTTTAGAATAAGTCACAATAATGGTTTTCTATCCCAGCAGCCAGAGAGCAGGTTGTGAGGCAGAGGACCAGGAGTGGGACTACTCCTTCTGCTGCTGATTATGGAAGGAAGTTTCCCCACTGACTTCAACACAGTCAGGATTGTATCATCATCAGCGTGTCTTTCTGTCACGATAACAGCATTGCAAGTCAGTTTACTACAGAGACAAAATAATAAACGACCTTTCACTCTTGACTTCACAACTTGCCAACGTGGGACCACACACACGTGTTTCAATGCTACAAAGCATCCCAGTCTCCAGTCTACTCAAATTCTCTCTTGGCAACCAAATTTGGCATGTGAGCCTTCTGAGAAACTTTTTTTCCCATCAGAGTATGACTTGGATATTTTGTAGGCCCACTAGCAACACCAAGTACTGATATATTGTACTTACTGTAAAAAACCAAACCAAACCATACATCTCCCCCCCGACAAAGTTTTATGAGTCTGACACAGATCTTCTGTATATCAACTTGAGTCACAATAACTTTGTGAAGATCATTTTCAAGCTTCTAAAAATATAAAAAATTAATACAATTACAGTTCACTGAAAAATTAGCATGAAATACATTCTGAAAGCTAAAATCATTCACGGCAAAGTAATGTTCCATTTAATTACAAAGATTAATTCAGCCTTTATGTACATGTCTGGTCTTTTCATTTTTCATTGAAAATAGATGATTCAAGAGCCATCTGGTAAAACTGCTGCATAAATATCACTGCATCTATTTAGGTTTTACGTATAGAAAAACTAGGAAAATAGAATGACGGATCTTGGTAAAACACAGAAAAGTTCCATCAAAGAGCTATCGCCCAGATTTCAGTAGGAAGTAACCCGCTGACTTGAGTAGGAGATAGTCTGCGCCCACCTTAATGATGTTATTTTATTTCCTATGCAGGGGACACATGAAATGTCAGGGATTTGCACATCATCAACTGCAATCAAAAGTACAGTGGGAACTCAAACACAAACACTTGACCTGAAATGATAATTTTTAAGAGTACTTGATCTGCAGTGAACTGGCTATAATCCATGCTCTAGAATATACCTATTCATCCAATTTATTTTTAAATTTTGCCTTTAACTTTCCTTTTATATTTGCATAACACAACAATGCAAACTGTGTAGATTTTTCAAGATTTTTCAGAGCTAGCTTTTCATTTAATATTTCACATACCACCACCTCACACTACACCATAACCCTCCCCTCCATATTTCAATAATTGTCTTGAATGTTCTACATTAGCCAGTTATGAGGATGGAAAATACAGCTATTGATCTGTTCTTTTAATAGCTTCAGCTCAGGGGTGGGAAAAAAAAAAAATCAAGTGACTTATCCGAATAATCACACCCATGAAGTACACATAAAATTGTTTTCAGTTAAATACACACTGTGATTTCAAAAGTGGCTGAGTCCACTTAACAGCTTTGTGCTGCCAAATGAAAAAAAAAAGTGCCCTAGTCCTAGCTCTTCTCCCTTGCTCCTCCCATCTCTGTCCTTATTTCTGCCCATGCTGCCTGCACTCACAGCCTCCACAACCTGCCTCAGCTCCTTGCTGTATCTTTCTGGAAAACTGTTTAGCTCACTAACGTAGCTATCCAAGTAATCTATCCAAGTTTCTCCCCAGCTAATTTTCTGCCAGATCAGCGAGCTGAATCACTCACTACACGGAGAGACCCAGCGAGCGCTGGAACTAGCATAAGACAAGTGCTGGGAACACATAATGTGAGAAAGTGGAGAAGGAACAGCAAAGGATTTTCGTGTTACATTAGTTCACCCCTTCCTCTGGATCCTTCTGAAACCAAAGCCTCACTCAAAGAAAACTCCCTGACAAGAAAACATTACCTAGTACACTTATCAAGGGACCATACCATACATTACCTTCCTAGGAAAAGGAGGGGAAAAGGGACAACAAATTTTCTAAGCAAACTGTTAGTTGAGATTATTAGTATCATGCTGGGATATACATGCCCCATTGTATATGCTGCTAAGCTGCCTTTGACATGGCTCTAGTAGCTCATGTACCCGAGTTAAGCTTAGACATATCCATAGCACTTCAGAAGACTGTACTTCCTCATGCCTTTATTTTCAGGCAATGCTCTGTTTTCCAGTACAATTGTCTCTTAAAACAAAAAAAAAAACCAAACAAACATAACAAAAAAAAACCAAACAAAAAAACATCCACAACTCAAAATTCTCTTTATCTGTCTTTTGCAATTACACTAGATATCCTTACCCAACAAACTTTGCACCAGAATCCTAAGGATTTGCAGTGACACAAAGGAAAATCCACCTTTGACCGGCCTTTGACACATTAGTGAGCTGCAGAAATTATGTTGCATTTTTTGTAGAAACTCCTTGCTGGACTCATCTCACTGCTCACCACCAGAGCTCCTCATCAGTTGACACCCATACTCCCACTGTCACACTACCTCTTGCTAGAAGCACACCCACCTTGCTGCAAAATCTTTACTGCTGCTTTTATTTTAGCTCTGGGAAAACAGCAGGTTTAACAAATCCACTGTGCTGACAAAATAAAAATCCCCAAGGACCCAAAAATCCCGGTGTGCTGAAGAAATCTCTGGCACCGAACGCTGTAACAACACTCTGTGAGGGGTGCAGCCCCAGGGACCGGGAAAGGGCAAGGAAGCTCTCTCCCCATCACAGCTGAGTTACCACTGTGTTCCTTTTGGCAGTGTTATGCAAAACTCTGAATAACCTGTTCCAGAGAGGGACAACTTCTGACCTTAGCCTCTGCTTGCATCAGTTTATATTCATTTAACATTTTCAAGGTTATCTTTGCTTAAGCAAAGGTTGCAGAGCAACTTCTTTTTTTTTGTTAATGAATAGGAAAATCCACCTTTGACCGGCCTTTGACATTAGTGAGCTGCAGAAATTATGTTGCATTTTTTGTAGAAACTCCTTGCTGGACTCATCTCACTGCTCACCACCAGAGCTCCTCATCAGTTGACACCCATACTCCCACTGTCACACTACCTCTTGCTAGAAGCACACCCACCTTGCTGCAAAATCTTTACTGCTGCTTTTATTTTAGCTCTGGGAAAACAGCAGGTTTAACAAATCCACTGTGCTGACAAAATAAAAATCCCCAAGGACCCAAAAATCCCGGTGTGCTGAAGAAATCTCTGGCACCGAACGCTGTAACAACACTCTGTGAGGGGTGCAGCCCCAGGGACCGGGAAAGGGCAAGGAAGCTCTCTCCCCATCACAGCTGAGTTACCACTGTGTTCCTTTTGGCAGTGTTATGCAAAACTCTGAATAACCTGTTCCAGAGAGGGACAACTTCTGACCTTAGCCTCTGCTTGCATCAGTTTATATTCATTTAACATTTTCAAGGTTATCTTTGCTTAAGCAAAGGTTGCAGAGCAACTTCTTTTTTTTTTTTGTTAATGAATAGAACGTGAAAAATTCTCTTTTCATTTCTAGCCACAAGCAAGCATCAGACCCAGTCCAGATACAGCTGAGACCAGACATGGCAGAGACTCATTCTTACACTACTCTAAAAGTGAAATAGGGACTGAGGACCTAAACACAAGCATTACTTGGCTCAGGACTTGCAGGTTTTCTCTCTGGGGAGAAATGCCTGTTGCTTAAAGAGGGGCCCCAGCCAGCAGTGTATCAGTAAGCATGTCGCTATCAGTTGTCCACGTAATACATGAGGGGAAAGCAGATGCATACATAGACAAAAACATAGGCTGTAGAATACAGAAAAAACATACGCAGGAAATGCTCTGCTTTATATTCAAGACCAAATCCCCCTCTATTCCAAATCTTTGCCTATTTTTATTTTTAAATAAATTACATATATGTATTTATGTTCACATTGATGGAACTCACCACTTACCCAGAAAAGTGAGCACAAGACACCTCACAGCTCTCTCGCAAAGGAGGGCAGCTGAAGGAGCATTTGTTCATAGGCACAGCATCCTGGCTTCTGAAAGGCCACTAATGGAGCAAATTCCTGAGTCTGATGACCTCCTTGTGGTAAAGCTCCTCTAAAATTAAACTCCAGCAATACCAGTACCTGAAGGCATTTAAACATTTCATGACTTTGCTTCAGACCTCCAGGACCAGTACACTACCTGAGCACGTTAAAGTGCTGCTATGGCTCCTCGGTGCCTGAGGCTGAGGGTCCATGCTGGAGCCCCAGCCCATGGCCCTGCCTTGCTGTGCTTCCCACCCGCTCACAGCGAGCAGGTGGCTTTCCTCTTCTGTGGCTCAGGCAGGCATATACAGGACATGGAGAGCATCACAGCCAGGAAATGCATATTCATTGGAAATAAAGAGGCAATACCAAGTAGATACCTGAGCATGCCCTTGTAGACTCCTCCTCCATAGAGAGGGTGGGTCTTCCATACCTCAGTATCTGTTATTGTTGAGCTGGGGGACTATAATGTCTTTGTAACTGTTCCTCTAGAGAAGGTAGTTTTACTTGGTAAAACAGCAGACATAATGAAAGTTAAAGCTGAAACCATCCTCCAAGACTCTAGGTGTTGTGAAGGACTTCCTGCTCTTTGGAAGAATTAATGTGTCTTTTAGCATACCAACACTTTCACGTGGCATTTCTGCCACAAAAGCTTCAGATTCACCCCAGTCCCTGAGCATCCGCAGGTGTGTCCATCCGTCTCCTTCCTTCTACTTCAAGCATGAGATTTGTCACAAGTGTTTTGATGTCACACACCCATTCTGGCCTTATGGAGTCATGGTGGAGCCTGAAAAATGGCAGCTGCAAGATCAGGGTTAAATATAATTTCCTCTCACCTGTTTTCCACTATCTGTTTGGACGGTGCTCAGGTTATTAATGGAACTGACATCCTTGCACAACTGAGTGAGCAGCAGCAGCAGCCAGATAACAAGCTGACAGCAGCGATCTAACCCCAGAGATAAGAGATAAGCAAACATGCCATGGCTATTAGTTTCAACTCTGGCCAATGGAGAAGAACGTTTCCTATGGTTACTGAACAGGAAAGCCCAGTCCTCCTGAGAAGGTTAAATTAAATTCAGGATGTGAGAGAGATTATTCTTTGAGTTCAAAAATTAAACCTTGTGATGAGAAATAAATATTTGACTTTAAAAAAAAATGTTGATCTGTTGGAAGGTGAAGACCTATTTTTATTCAAAGGAAAGTGTAGAACACTTCTACGCTATGAGGCAAGTACCTTGCATTCTCTGTATCTTCCAGGTGAAAAACATTACCCTAACGTCGGCATTTTCCAAACAGCTATTTCAGGGACAGTGTGGGAGTGGTACCCTCAATGTCCGGACCAAATTCCAAACTAGGTAAAGTAGAGCAAACTTTCAAATCCCCTACCTCATTTCTGAGCTGCGCAGCATCTACTTCATTTCCTGCTTCCTATGGAGCTGTTCCCTTCTCTTCACATGTCCAAGCATGCGGTAGGATAAAGATGAGTTACTCCATGAAGATAAGCTCTTGGTGATACATTTAATGCTGTCCTGGTTTCAGCTGGGATAGAGTTAATTTTCTTCATAGAAGCTAGCATAGTGCTGTGTTTTGGATTTAGTACCAGAAGAGTGTTGATAACACACTGATCTTTTCAGCTGTTGCCAAATAGTGCTCAGACTACTCAAGGACTTTTTGAGCTTCTCCTGCTCGGCCAGGTGCATAACAAGCTGGGAGGGAGCACAGCTAGGACAGCTAACCCAAACTGACCAAAGAGCTATTCCATACCATAGAACGTCATGCTCGGGAGTTAGTTGGTCGGTCAGTTGTGGGGAGAGTGATCGTGGCTCGGGGACTGATCGCGGCTTGGGACGGGCTGGACATCAGTCGGCAGGTGGTGAGCAATTGCATTGTGCATTGTTCATTTTGTATATTCTGTATATTCCGTTACCATACTCACTGTTACTATTATTATTATTTTCTCTTATTAAACTCTGTTTATCTCAGCCCACAGCTCTAACCTTTTTTTTTTCCTTCCCGATTCTCTCCCCCATCCCACTGAGGGAGGGGGGAGTGAATGAGTGGCTGCGTGGTGCTTAGTTGCCAGCCAGGTTAAACCATGACAAATGCCCAAGGGGACTGTAGACAGGTGGGAAAGGAGTTAAAATATGACTCTGCCTCTTCTGAACTCCAATACGTTTCAACTTTATCAGACTTGCTCATTGCTCCCTGCAATGCAACTGCTACAATACAGACAGGACCTTAAATTTTTGCATCCAAGTACTCGTCCAAACAGAGACTACCCTCATTTCATAAAATGCACTTCCACAAAGGAAAAATGTGGCCAGGGTTCAATTAACACTAAGCAGAAGTATGCTTTCCAGTTTAGAAATGACAAGGTTGTTTCAAGATCTGAATGAAACTTTCTAGTAAAACCAGCGAATTTGTAAGTCAGCAGTCACCCTCATTGGCTTTTGAATAGGAATGAAGTGCTTAAATGCAATTAGAGCCTTTGGAAATTTCTCCCTTTTTTCCTAGCTCTTCTGAAGCGAGTCTGGCAGCTTCTGTTAGTGCTCTGAAAGAGTCTTACACTTTCTGAAGTTCTCAGAGATCCTTGAAACAAAGATATAAAATCATCTTAAAAGAACCAGTAAAAGGTGTCTTGGGATCTTTGGTTTTGAAACTCCATCCCACTCTTTTATGAAGTGTTCTGTCAACCTTGTGCTGGCCTTCATTCCAGAAAAAGCCCACTTGAGATATGGGAGGCGTTGAGGCTCAGAGCTAGTTCCTCTGTCATGTTTTTGCATTATTTTACATAGAATAGGTCCACAGACCCCACAAGGCACAAAAGGCATTTTTTCTTTTTGCAGAGTACCCAGTGCCCGCTCTCAAGATTGGATGCTTTGTCATCTTTCTGCAAAATTAGCATGGCATTAGGCAAAATTAATGTCAGCTCCTGAAGCTGTGGTGTCTGGGCTTTTTGTCTGGGTATGCCTCAGATCTTAATGAAAAGTTATTTTTCAGAACTGTATCTAAGTGCACACCCTGGACAGGCTATTTGAAAAAATGCAGGAGGCTCCATACTCCCTGGCTATATTGCTGTGCCAGGGTTATAGGTAAGCAAGAGTGGGCATGAGAAAAGAACAGGCAATGATGATTCTCTGCTTTCCCAATACAAGAATGTAGGGGGAGAAGGTGACATTTTCCAGACAAGCAAAAGGAGATGCTTTCTCACTGGAACTCATTGCCATAGGAAGCTGTGGATGATAAAAATCGTGGGTTCAAAAAGTCATTAGACAAACTCACAGCAGAAAAATATGGATAAATACAAAGACACCACTTTTGGCTCAGGAAGCAAGTGAGCTGCAGATTGTCAGAGGCCAGGAGAGGATAGCAGGAA
>NW_009259184.1:2478039-2498180 GCF_000687185.1 Egretta garzetta
CAGGAATGTATCCCTTTGTGCTTGCCCTGTCCTTATGTTCATCTCTAAACATCTGCTATTATTTGGCCACTGTCCGAGCCAGACATTGGACCTCTGGTCTGAGCAGTATGGCTGTCATGTTCGCAGTGAAATCACCCAAATGTGAAGAGAGAGACACCACAGAGAACTGGGAAAGATGGCAGGGGTTCAGCTAACTGACTGGAGGGCTGGATACAACCAGTAAGTTCCAGCTGAGAAGCGAATAGCTTCAGTGGGACAACCCATGGACACCCACCTCATTTAAAGTACCTAAATTCTGTTAAATCTGGGCTTGTGCAGATGGCTCTTGATTTCCTAAGGGCTATTGGCCTAAATTACACTCCGTTATCTTGGGACGTTTTCTGTAGCTCTCTGAAGCAGCAGAACAAACTCTGTAGGCTAAACAAAGGTATGTAACACTGACTGAGACACCTATAGCTAGGCACTGTCCTTATATTTCTCCTGTGGTCCTCTTGCCTCAGTCTTCAGACTCTGAGAGATGTGAAGAAAACAACTGTTGCGTATACGACTTCCTTAGAGAGAAATAAAGCCAAGCAGCAGGCAAGGTCAGTAAGCAAAAAATGATTGCACAGTGACCTTGGGATTTGTGCTCCATGACCTAAAGAGGTTAATAATGTTACAGAAAAACCTTATTAGAGGAAAACCAAGCTTTTTTTGGCTTATCATCCATGCTTTAAAAATAGTATTGCAAAGGAAAAAAGAACTTCCTACAATACAGGCTATTTTACAGGAGATTTGCAAACTTTCAGAAAACAGGCTTTTGTGTAAAAGTATCTTTTTCAAGCCTCCAGTTAAACCCAAACACAAAGGGCATTTCAGGAAGGAAATAAAGTGATTAATAAAATAATGTCTCCCACCCAAGAAAGGGAATAATTTTACATCTCAGCAATGATCTTCCACTGAATTACCCTTTGAAGAGCCGCAGCAATAAATTACCATTTTAAAGATGAGAGCCCTGATCACACAAGTCATGTCAATGGAGTTTCTGTTGCGGCTTCTCCTTTTCCCTGTGGCCCACCGTTACAAAATGCAGCTGTCAATACCATTTGGCTGACATAGCTGGCTGCAATCTGCGCCTTCATTGTAAGGGAAACAAAAAGCTCTCCTCAATCCCCACCCCTCCTCATCTGCCATCCTTCTCAGAGGCTGCAAGGTGGCCCAGGGCTCACCAGGTGCCTGGGCAGCTGACGAGGGTTCTTTCTGCACAGCTTCTGTAACTCACAGACCACGTACTTGAAGACTGTTGCCACACACGCCCTTGGAGCTGCACTCGTTTGAATAATTCCTCTGCTCTTCAAATGAGGGGAAAATTTAATGACCCTTGCAAAATAGAGGAGCTAAAAAGGCACGAAGAGGAACCTTTTGGGTTTTGGGGGTTGTTGTTGTTATTTTCAAATAGGAGATCTCCATTGAAAATTCGGGAGGTTAACAGGCATAGCTTAAAGCAAATTTCAGATGACAGTCAAATACAGAGCGATAAAGCAACACTTGCACAGAGCAGAGGAGGAAGGACAGGGCAGAAAACAGAGCATCACAGCACAGAGCCGAATGCTTCTCTCTGACCTGGAGCTCCTTTGGAAGCAGCATGAGCTCCATCCAGAGAGCTAGGTGAGAACTGCACGTGTAGACAGACCGAGTCACCTAACCCTGCTAAAAACTTTCTTTGCAAGATTGGCTTTCAGATGGTCTGGTGTAAATCCACGTTTCGATCACAGAAAGAGAGGGATGGATCCTTTCATCCTCCACAGAAGGAAATTATTAGATGTCATCTCATTTTGTTGTTTTGTTACAGAGGGGAAGTCAAACCTTAACTCCAACATATACAAGGGCTAAAAGGGTCAATCTCAGAAATCAAGGCTGCAAGACAATTGTTCCCTGTGTCACATGGACTAGTTGATTTGATCCTTTTAGTATGGTTTGGGCTCATCAGATTAGTAGTGTCCCCTCTGAGTAACTTAAACCAACAGAACAGACACAAAGAGAGCCACAGAGAAACACTTCAGCGATTAGATGGAGCTGACAGGCTGCCTAAAGCAAAATTCAAGCATCGATTCTACCAGAGGGCCTTTTGTAAGTCCTTCGGAGGTCAATGGTCCCTTTGATTGCAAAGCATCAGACTGACAGCAAGGTATACAAGTTTGGCCTCAGCCAAGTGCACAAGAAATGTGGGCATCGGTCAGAAAACAGGCAGCAGAAAACACATAAAAAGTGAGTATGCGAATCACGGAGAGGATTTGCAGTTAATTCTCTTTAAAGCTCGCCAAGTCATTTGCATTACAGTGTTGTCATCTAAAGATACAATCACCATAAGGAACAAAAGAGTAGTCTAAGATGAGGTGTTTTTCTAGGAAGGCTCTCCATGCTCACAGTCCAGACATCCAGATCCCGCATCAACCTTATTCTTCTTTCAGGAAATGAGTAAAAATTTTTTTAATGACCCAAATATGCCTGAAGTTAAAGAAAAGGCTAATGACAAATTAAATGGATCATATAGAGCTGGTCCAGTAAAGAAGAACCACGAGGTTTCTGAAGTTCTTTTCTCTCCAGAGCCTTTGAAAAATTCAGGAGTGCAATGAGATTAAAAATACAGAGGAAAAGCAAAATACATGAGTCGCAGTCATTTCTATGTGCAGCATACAGTTCTGCCAAAGAACTTGACACAGGAGCTCTACCTGCAGCGCCATAAGGGGCTGAACAAAAGTTAAAGCATGTTATCAAGGGCTTTGTCCAAATGCCTCTTAAAAACTGAAGGCATGGGGCACCAACCACATCTCTAGGAAGCCTGTTCCAGTGTTTGACCACCCTCTCGGTAAAGAAATGTTTCCTAATGGCAAGCCTGAACCCTTCCCTGACACAGCTTTGAACTATTCCCAAGCATTCTGTCACTGGATCTCAGGGAGAAGAGCTCAGCACCTCCCTCTCTGCGCCCCCTCCTCAGGAAGCTGTAGAGAGCAATGACATCGCGCCTCAGCCTCCTTCTTTCCAAACTAGACAAGCCCAAAAGTCCTTAATTGCTCCTCACCAGATATGCCTTCCAGCCCTTTTACCACTTGTGTTGTCCTCTGGACGCATTCAAGGACCTTCTTGAATGGTGGCCCCCAGAACTGCACGCAGTACTCAAGATGAGGCTGCACCAATGTTAAATACAGTGGGATAATCACCTCTTTTGACCGGCTGGTTTTGCTGCGTTTGATGCACCCCAGGATGTGGTTTGCCCCCTTGGCTGCCAGGGCACTGGCAGAATATTGAGCCTCCTGCTGACCAGCATCCCCAGATCCCTTTCTGCAGGGCTGCTCTCCAGCCACTCCTCTCCCTACTTATACTTGTGCCTGGTGTTACTCCAGCCCAGGTGCAGAATCTGTCATTAGTTCTTATTAAATTTCATTCCATTAATCATTGCCCAATGCTCCAACCTTTCTTGATCCCTCTGCAAGACCTCTTGTGCCTTCAGAGAGTCAACAGCACTTCCCAGTTTAGTATTGTCAGCAAACTTGCTAATGGTGCATTCAAGTCCTGCATACAGATCATGGACAGAAATATTGAACAGAACTGGCCCTAGGATTGAGCCTGAGGAACACCGCTGGTGATTGGTCACAAGCCAGATGTAGCCCCTTTCAGTACAGCCATTTGAGCCCTGCCGTTCAGCCAGTTCTCCACCCAACACGCCATGTACCTGCTCATCTTACACTTGGACAACTTGTCCAGAAGGATGCTGTGAGATCAAAAGACTTATTAAAATCCAGAAAAACTACATCCACAGTCTTCCCTTCATCCCAATAGACATGTGACCTTATTGTAGAAGGGTATCAGATTAATAATGTGGCAGATGCCATCTTCTGTTCTGGAAATAGAAAGCAGAAGATGCTGACACAGGACTGAAATTTATTTCCAAGCAAAATATCTTACCCTAATAAAAAAATCCCACTGAGGTGTTAGTAGCCACAGAGAACTAGAACAGTTGTGTTATGTGTTATTTGGCTCAGCCCAGCAATAATTGGCTAAAATACTACAGTTTGCCTATAAAAAAGTTCAAAGCAGAGTCTTCTTTATGGCCTTCATCTGAAAGAAGGTACCTTCAGCATTCCACGGCGCTCTGTCATAATACTAGTCTCTAATTTGATAGCGGTCCAAAATGAAGAGTAAACCTGAGAAGACCTCCAGGACAATACAACTTGCTTTTTAATTCAAGAGCAAACTAAGCTCCTTCCTAAATTATGAAATCCACAGCACTTGCACTATCCTCACAGGTGCAGGTGACACCTATTGATGAAGAAATGTAACTTTTACAGACCTATATAATAAAGTAATAGTTTTATTTTAAACAACCAAAAAATCCTCACTCTAAAATTCCTCTTGTCTGTTCTGCTTTATTAAAGTGTAAGTATTAAAAAAGTGACAGCATAATGTGCTGGGCTCATGAGATTTAATTGGAACAGAGAAACAGATTTTGAAGGTTCTGTTTTATTACAAATCTTAAATTTGCCCAGTGAATTATCTGACCATACATGTAATGAATCTATTTCTTGAACTGAAAACATGCCTATCCAAATGTCCCAGGACAAATCTGATCTCTATCATTAGCAATGAATAGTGTCTAATGAACATGCACAAACTCCATGTCTGGAAATTATCAAAATGTCTCTCTAGACTCCTCCCTTCTAGCCAAGTAGCCATTCCTGTGAATCTGGACTTAAACTTACAGTAGTAAGTCCTACCACATAATTGCGCTGCTATTTCTAAGTCATTACATAACACTTGTGTCTCACAAGCTTGACCTTGGTTCTTGTGGCAGTAAGCTATAAAACTGTTGCTCAGGTCAGTGAGAATGGATTTAAATAAACCATTTGCTCTTTGCAGTACTATGGCTTGTAGTATTACTTTTATTGTATTGCTTGAATTTAGTTTGTCATACATTGTTTGGCCCAGACTCACCTCATTAACTTCAGAAACTTAAATGAGATGCCTAAACTGAGAACAAAGTGCCATAACCTTCCTACGTGTGTCAACAGAGGGAAACAGGCATCTCTAAGTACAAAAGTTCTAACCTACCTTCAGAACAAAATGGGGAAAGGGAGATCTTTTTAGGGAGTTTGTTAGTTTGTGGAAATGCTTGTATTGTTTCTTTGCTGAAAGGCAGGTAGCAAATTTTTAACAAAATGGTTAAGCAGATTGTCTGCTAGACACATCAGCATCATACTTGCATATGTCTGTAAAGGTATATGGAAATATCTCTACTATGGAAGTAATTAGAAAAATCTTCCTGCTCTTATTTTGCACCAAAATTGTCAAATATCTAAATTACAGATCATTATATTCCTATGGGTATTTCTAGTAAAAAACCCAAGCGTAACAGCCAGGAAGAAGTAATAACTGCAGTCCATTTACCATCAGGTTAGCAGGAAATAAATGGCATCTTACCATTGTTTGCTTGCTATAGAGTTTATTGGTGCATTTATGCAGTTCTATTTCATTTCCACATCTGTGGAGAGCACTGCTGTGTAAAATGTAAATGGGCTGTATACGGAATTTAAAACTTTCAAATGATAAAACGTCTCAACAGCCTTTTCATCAGGATTACCAAAAAACTTTGAAGTCTGTATTTGTTTTTAAATCAAAACACCACTGTTTATTCCAGCAGAGCAAGCAGGAACAGTTCAGCTGTACTTGCATGTCAGTTTATTCAAAGAGGGTATTTACTAATTCACTGATATCCCATTGCCTCAACAAATAAGGAGAGAGTTGCCCTCCACTCTTCTTTATTTGTGCCTCTTCCAACTGCTGCTCAGGGGGCAGAGCTCTGCATTTGGACAAGCTCCCTTTGCACATATCACATGCTGTACACTTGGGAATAGAGTGAAAAGGGAGCTTTGAGTACCTCCTCCTGCCTTTACCTTTACCTCCTGCATTTTATCGTCACTCCAACTGAAAGTAATCAGGATCAGTAATCCATCCTTGATCATAACACTTCACAACTGGCATTATTCTATTGGAGGTGGGTCTTTAGCTGGGATGGCTATTGCACTTCTGGAAGATGGCTTTCAAGGTAGGCCCCCCACCATGACACTGGAGAAGGTACGAGGCCTGGGCTATTATATCCCCTTCTAGGCTGGATCCTCCACCTTCACACCAAACACCCTCAGCTGTCCCAGATGTTTTAGACGCTGTTTTCTGTTTGTAGGTTGGTGTGCCCCTAACATCCCAATCAAGATTAAGACCTTGTCAAGAAAAGCCACGATACAAGCTAATCTGAAATGAATGCATAATCTACATCAGCCAGAGCCAAAAAAAAACTTCAGTGAGAAGCAGGAGCTCAGACAGCTCAGCTTCTAGCAAAACAAATGTGGCACATGTCCCTTCATTAACAAAACGATCGGCAGGTAACTGGAACTGCAAGTACAGTCCATGACATTCTGTTCTCACTCAAGTCAAATCTTCACTGTAACAGGATTTTACCCATTCAACATTTGTATTTGTTACCTTCTCATAAGCTTTTCTTTTTGTTTCAGAGTCCATCCAGTCATTTTCCTTTTCCAACATGTCAATAAAAGCCCAGCGAATTCCTTCAGTCAACTCCTCCATCTGCAAAACATTTAGCAAAACCCTCCACAGTAAAATATGTCATGGCAGAGTCGTTATAAGAAAAGGTCTGGTGCATGCAAGAGCGATGGATTTGGTTAGACCATGAATGATTCCAAACCAGACAGTATCTGCTGTTCTTTCTTGAAGGCTGATTTCTTCTTTCTCCAGTCCTCAGACACTTCTGAAAATAAGTTTCTTTCCATTTTCTTTTCCTTCAGGTGTACCACACAACCTGCTCATTGCTGATCCTTTCATGTCACAATTGTGAGAATGTCTGTCTTGAAATCATAAAAAATACTGGGAGATTTTCAGTGACTTGGGGGAGATTTCTGACACTTTGGGTCTAGATCACTAGCCCATGCAGAAGAAGGAGCCAGCTGCAAGGCATTTGCACAAATAAAGCCTTTGCTGCAGAAAGAGCATCTGTAGCCTTGTTTGGTTTATGTCAGACTGAGACACGCCTTATTAATACTGCCAAAGGACTGAATTTGGGCTGAGAGTATCATCATCCAAACACAAAGCAGTATCCAAATATTTAGCCTGTATTTAGCTGTGTTTGTGGAGTACTCCTACCCTTTACTTACTGCAGGGATAGAGGCCATGGCTTACAACACTGAGCAGCCTTAGCTGCTTCTGTGGTCTTGAACCACAAGGGACAGCTTGCTTCTGTGCAAAGCTGGGACAACCCACAACCATTTTAGCTTGGCTGCTTCTTCAGACACCTATACAAAGCCACAAGCAAGTAAAAAAAAGGGAGGGATTGTTTAGTGAGTATGCACACTAAGAAAACCCTGAAATGACAGAAAACAAGAAATCTAATGGCTGAGATGCATTATATCAGTCTAAAGAGCAGAAATGTCCTCATGCCTATGCATCTGCCTGGCAGCACAGACTAGAAAGGTGTATGTAATCAGCTGCTTCTATTTATATCACTAGATGAACCTCATGACAGATAGCCACTGACAGTCCTGTGAGAGTGAGGCAACTCAGGGGATCCAGCCATTGCTAGAGTCCCTTAGCACAGACCCAACCAGAGTTGAGATAGCACAAGACATGACAGATAATCATTACATGAAGACTTACTGGATCTTTGTGTTATCAGTTATGTTACATTTAAAAATAATGAAAATGTCAAGTACCAGAGATTTATATAATTTTATTCTATAGGTCTAGTAGCTCTGAAATGTCATTAAAAGTGGGGACTAAACCCTGGAAAGTAACATTACCTTTAGCTAAATTGTCATTTATATCTCAGATGTATATTTTAATCTGGAACTGTTCTTTATTTGTGGTGGAGCCAGACAAAACATAGCAAAGCTCCTTTGATTATTAATTTTTTCCTACCCTTTTCAAAAAACATTTTCTTATTTTTAGAGACAATATGGGACAACTGGAACAGGTCTAGCATTAAATATGACTAAACATTCAACATTCACAGCAAACTGCATCCCAGGGAATAGGGTAACTTAAAGATATCGATGACAGAGCACTGACTCAATTAACTTCGTGCACTAATGAGGTGAACTCCCTGTATTTGGAGGTTACAAGTTCAAACTCAAGCTCTGCAGCTGGGCCCTGGTGTATAGTTAGGCTTTATGCACCAGCTGTAACTGCAGGGGGCAGGGGGAGAAACCTATTCCTGCTATCAAAGTTATTACTGAAACTGCTCAGGCATAGCTGTAAGAAACACTGCAGGCACTCTGGGTGCCTGCACTCAGTGCTATATTTAGACACAAATAATGTCTTTCTTGATAAAAGGAGAAAAGTATCTAAGGTATGAAACATCAGTGACAAAACATGGGGGAAAAAAGAATCCATATTATCCATAACTCAGGATTTGCTTATCATAAACAGATATATGCCATGAGCCAGGGGAAAAAAAATCCATACAAATAAGAGTGCTTTTCTCAAGTGCTTTCTTACTGCTTAAGAGAAATAGAACTGAAAACCAGTGAAATGAAAATGATAACACCACAAATTATTAACTTTGAAAGCACATTTCTAAACAGATTGCAACAAAGTTCACCTGCATCTAATTTTAATCACTATAAATCTGAATCTTGTGATCTACAGTATAAATTTTATATGTATTTCTTACTATGGAAGCTACTGTGAATTCAGACAATTTTTTAAAGATTTGGTCTGAAAGGAATTTGCATGCTAAGAAATATTTTAATTGGGTCACATTTCAACAGAAAACCATTCGTTATCAGCTTCTCATAATTTTCCCTCACATATACAAACACGAAAAAATGTTTGTCCCCTCCATAAAGTGTACATTTCTTATAGTCCTTCTCTTCCTGCTTATCCTATGCAGAGGTCATACTGTTTCATGTCTCAGAAATATTTTTGCCACTAAACTAATAGCACGTTACAAATTTGATCAAGAATCAGGGAGCTGAAAAGCTGGATCTCGGAGAGGAAACTCCAGCTGAAGGCAAGTAGCAAAAGAAACGCAGAACTTGAGAGGGAAACATATCAAAGATTTGGACGAGCCAAATCAGATTGTTGGTCTGTCTAAAATGGAGTCCTTCCCTGAGAAAACAATCAAACTAGATAAAGTTGAACAAACTAAAGCTGCTGAGCCAGTGCAGGACTATCGCAGAGCTATTTCTCCCAGCCCAGGATGCTATTTTTTATGTTTCCTAAACAGCTGGGCCTCTCTTGCACCAGAAGCTAAGTTCAATGACTAAATTAGTTAATTTTAAACCGATTACTGTTGGAAAATCAATGGCTGGAAAAGCAGAAATTGGAAAACCCTATGAGAAAAATACTGATTTAAATGACAATTTACTGATAATAAGTCATAAATTATTGTGAAGAGTAATTAATCATTTGAATATGTTATTATGAGAAGTGATAACATAGCTACGTTTGAAATTTTAAAATTACGAAGAACGTCCAGCTAAAAGGTATTCCCTGGACTCAGCAGTGTGGAAGAATACTTTCCTTCACTGTTGAGAAAAAAAAAAAATCCAAATCACAAATATAAACTCTCAGTATGTGGCTCTAAGCTTCCTTTAATTTGGGCCAGACATCAGCTATGCTTTTCTTGCTTAGACTACAGGTCTAGCACAGTCAGCTTTAGAAGGGTAGACTCGAAGCAGAGAAATCTGCACTAGTCTTCAACAAGTCAATAAAAGCTTTACTATAAGGAATTACACTAGCAGTACTAAACCATTTCTCCTTGATACCCCCCCGCTGTTCCTGCACGGCCTGGCTGTCATTATTTACACAAATTAATGCTGCTCAGCCTGTTTTTGATCTGGCTACATGTTTGTCTGACGGGCTGCATATCGAGAGAATGGGCAGTGTCCAGATGGACAGAAAGGTGATATTTCTTTGAATTTGTTCTGGTTTATCCTTGTCTTTTTTTTTTTCTTTTTTTAATTTTCAAATTTCTTTTCCAATTCAATTAAAGCATTTTTAAGAATCCTGTCTCTTTTTAAACATCAGTCTAACATCAGAGACAATTTTTGAGGAGGAAGTCGCTAATTAAAAGCTTCTAGACAGAGATCTCAAAGGACTTACCATCTCTTTCTTGTCTTCTTGAAAATGAGCATTCACAAACATCTTGCCCACAACATAAGGGAGTGCATTTTCAACGAGGTCCACACATTTTTCCCACTGGGGCAGCAAAGTTGTGGTTCCGTGGATCACCTGTTGGCAGGCACATGTAGTAGGTCATAACATCATACTGCTTAAGAAGACCAAGTCTGCATCCACGTACAGTATAGCCTAAAGCATATTTTTCAAAGACTTACCAAAAGGAAACAACAACGATACTTTACAGTTATTTCTGTTTTCATCAAGTGCTATGACAAATCTTTGAACCCCACAAAATGGGTGTAAGACTTTAAACTTAGAAACAGTACAATGGCAATGACTTAGAGAGGGTAGGCTTCGAGGGTTAGTTATGGGAAGACATTCCTGAGTGCCAATTTTAGGCTAATCTTGGTAGTCTTTCTGTGTTAAGTGGAGAGACACTTTCCTGTAGAAAATCCCTGCTCTGAGATATCTCCTGAAAATTTTTCTCTCTCTCCACTGACTAGGTGAGAAACCTAGGGAGATCATCCTCATGAAAATGTGATCAATCCTTATGAATCACCTCCTACAGATCCCTCCACTGCCATGAACTCATCTGTGCTAAATAATGATGTCTAACATTGGTAGTTACATGCCCACACCATTTTGCCATTTACCTGTCTAGCTACTCTTACCACAGCCTGTGTAAAATAAATAGAGCTCAAGCATATTGCTGCCTTTGTTTCTGTTTCTCACGGGAAGAATGTTGTTACTGTGGATGCTTACCCAGTTAACATTACATCTTCTCATCAAGGTAGAAGTTAATTTCAAAAAAAAAGTACACACAGCAAAATATAAGATGGGCCCATGTAAGCAACAGCAGTGCTGATTTAAGATACATTTGTTGTTTTCAAGGTTCAAAGTGTTTCCTTTCCACTTAAGGAACTTCTTAAGTTTTTCCACAGAGAACAAGCAAAATCCCTGTCCAGTAGTAAACACCTGTCAGCTGTGTAAACGCAGAGTAGAGCCAACACCAGACCAGGTCAGGCGGGATAGGATTTTTCCCTCTCACAGATTACACAAGCCTCTTAAGCACTGATCTAGCAATTTCTGAGCATCTCCTTTCTTCCAGTCTTCTCTTCCTTTGAGCCCAAGATTAAATTTCTAGCAAAACTGAAGGGTTTGGATTTGTTGTTTTCCAATAGGAAAAGATTTCATTGGAAAATTCCAGAGTAGTTTAACGCTCAGCTATTGAAGGTCAGATATTTTGGTAGTTCAAAGATTGATTTTCTCCATCATATTGCCTGTAATTAAGCTTAATCAATGACTCATACTTAAATACACCAGTGAATTGCATTTTCAAATGCTTTTTATTAATATTGTATGTTCACTAATAGATTTTCAATGACAGAGAGAACACTGCTTCAAGAAAACCACATCACGCAAACCAATACATAATAAGGTAATAGTTTCATAAACAGAGCCAAATTTGAAAATAAACTCATTTCCCAAATTCTTCAACCCTTATTTATAACACAGCACTCAACAAAGGAAAAAAAAAAAACAAAGATGAGAAAAAAAGAGAGAAGAAAATTTCTCTCCAGGGTCCAAGCAAAAACACAATGGAGCTTTTTCCTGATGCAGAGGAAGAAAGGGAGTCATGGCATTAGTCATCGGAGCTTGAAATTCCTTCCAAAAGCTCTGACTACGCATCAGCCACAGAAAGAGTCAGGAGACAGAGCTGGCTTTTAGACTGTGACATATTATTATTACAACATAATAATTATCATTATTTTGAGGGAGGCTTGACTGTAAGGAGGACAGAAAGGCAGCACAGGCTGTGAGACCAATAAAAATAGAGCGGAGAGGAATAGATTGTATCTCACAGCTGGTTTATTGATATTTATGTTACAACAACCAACTAGAACTCCCTCAAAATGGTCCTCCTAATATTGAAGCACCACTCTAAAACACAGTACTCCAGGTAGCAACAGTGACTATAAATAGCAGGTTTCTGAATGGAAGTCCATTCAGACCTCCACAACACAGTTAACTGGTCTCTTCCCCAGGTGCCACTGCACGTTTGCTAGGACTCAAAGCGCCACTGCAGAGGAGCTGCTGATAGTTGCTGATGTGGTAATCAAAGCACTTTCTCTGGAGTCAGCAGTTTTGTCCTATTTCTCAACCTGAAGTTATTTGAAGTTTCATGTCTTTTTCCCTCTCTTTGCAAAGAACTTAAGTGTCTTGATGCCAAGATTTCTACACATGAGATGAAAAAGCCACCAACAGAAAATGAGAAGATGATGAAAAAAATACTACAGTTATGATGGGTGAGGCTGACTAAATTAATGAATAAAGGGTATCCTTTGCTCTAAGGGTCACTGTTTCATCTCATGGGCATGTCTTTTTAGCACTTATTCAATGTTTTCTTCACTTATCTGGCAAGAGGTTGGTGGGTCTTTTTTATGATCCTAAAGGACCTGTGTGCCTTTAGTCCTCCAGCTTCTGACTGGACAAATCTATTCAACAAAGTTTCTCACGTCCTTTCTGCTGACCTGTGAAGTCTGTTTCCCTGAGCTGTTTACTGCACGTAACTTTAGCTACTGCTGTTTACTGCACTTAACTAACTCTCCATCTCCAGGTCCCAGGGGCAGGTAATGGGAATGAGCTGCTGATTCACAGCCCTCACTGTGTTGTTCTTAAGTTTTCTGAACCACTTATGTGAAACCCTTGATGACATTGTTAATAAGCAAGATCAACTTGAATTAGATTTCTCCCTAAGTTTCTGGAGAAAGTACCCAGTGAAGTGACAGCAGCTAGTTACCATATCAAACCGCACAGTATCCAAAGTGTAAAGTTTCCTTCCAGGAATTTTTCTGGCCATAAAATAGCTCAATATAACTCAGTATTATGCTACAGATTGGCTGATGGCCAGCATCAATCTATTTTACCCGGCTAGCAAGGAATGTCTCAGGAGGGGACACACTTAAAAACTTGTCGCTGTGGTTCTGACAGCCAGTTTCTCACATTTTTGCATGAAGAAAATGGCATCTTTAACAAGACTGATTTGAATATGATTTCAGAAGTATAAGAAACTGCCCTTCCTGTGAAGTTTCCATCAAGGTGCTGGAGTTTATTTTTGGTACATGACCAACTCAGAGCTATTCCAATACCACTCAAGGAAAGACATTATGGGTGCTTCAGTTAGCTGCCTGCATGCCTCACCATGGGGCACAGAGCACCCACACCTCCTATACTACATCACTGGCAGCATCATGCCAGCCTGTCACCAAGCAGCTAATTTTCATAATGAAAAACAACCACCATCTAAACTAACGTGGCCTGGAAACAAGAAGACAAAGCACCTCTGAGTTTCAGTTTCATCCTTGTTTGCTTAAAGAGTCCTCATGCTGCCCACAGGATTATCAGGGTGACTTCTATTCAGGGCTCACTTAATCAAATATATGGGTTTTACATAAATGCCCATATTATTTAATAGATAATTAGCTCTGTTTTCATAGCTTGGGGCAGGGACTAATGTCTTTTGGGGCTTCTGCAACCCCAAGCTAAAAGGCATCTGATCAGCTTCTCTCTGGAAATGGCTGGTGTATGGATGTGCTAGAGCTCATGTAAAGCTGGCACTAGAGTATGAGAGATGTTTGAGGAAGCTTAGAAAAGCTGAAATCATAGGCTTTCTTTTTATCAGAGCTATATTAGAATCATAGAATCATTTAGGTTGGAAAAGACCTTTAAGATCATCAAGTCCAACCGTTAACCTAACACTGACAAGTCGCACTGAAACATGATACTAAGCACCTCATCTAGCCATCTTTTAAATACCTCCAGGGATGGGGACACAACCACTTCCCTGGGCAGCCTGTTCCAATGCTTGGCAACCCTTTCAGTGAAGAAATTTTTCCTAATATCCAAACTAAACCTCCCCTAGCGCAACTTGAGGCCATTTCCTTTCATCCTATCACTTGTTACTTGGGAAAAGAGATCAATGACCACCTCGCTACAGCCTCCTTTCAGGTCGTTGTAGAGGATGATTAGGTCTCCCCTCAGCCTTCTCTTCTCCAGGCTAAACAACTGAGTTCCCTCAGCCCCTCCTCATCAGACTTGTGCTCCAGACCCCTCACCAGCTTCATTACCCTTCTCTGGACACACTCCAGTACCTCAATGATTTTCTTGCAGTGAGAGGCCCAAAACTGAACACAGCGTTCGAGGTGCAGCCTCACCAGTGCCGAGTGTAGGGGCACAATCACTTCCCTACTCCTGCTGGCCACACTATTCCTGATACAAGCCAGGATGCTTTTTTCCTTTTTGGCCACCTGGGCACACTGCTGGCTCATATTCAGTCAGCTATTGACCAGTACCCCCAATCCCTCTCTGCCAGGCAGCTATCCAGCCACTCTTCCCCAAGCCTGTAGCGTTGCACAGGGTTGTTGTGACCCAAGTGCAGGACTCAGCATTTGGCCTTATTAAATCTCATATAGTTGGCCTCGGCCCATCGATCCAGACTGTCCAAATCCCGATGCAGAGCCCTCCTCCCCTCGAGCAGATCGATACTCCCGACCAACTTGGTGTTGTCTGCAATCTTGCTGAGGGTGCATTCAATCACCTCATCCAGATCACTGATAAAGTTATTAAACAGAACTGGCCCCAGTAGTGAGCCGTGGGGAACACTGCTTGTGACAAGCCACCAACTGAATTTAACTCCCTTCACCACAGCTCTCTGGGCTCGGCCATCCAGCCAGTTTTTTACCCAGCGAAGAATATACCCGTCTAAGCCATGAGCCACCAGCTTCTCTAGGAGAATGCTGTGGGAGACAGTGTCAAAGGCTTTGCTAAAGTCCAGGTAGAGAACAACCACAGCCTTTCCCTCATCCACTAAGCGGGTCACCTTGTCATAGGAGATCAGGTTAGTAAGCAGGACCTGCCTTTCATAAACCCATGCTGACTGAGCCTGATCACCTGGTTGTCCTGCATGTGCCATGTGATGGCACTCAAGATGATCTGCTCCATGACCTTCCCCAGCACCAAGGTCAGACTGATGGATGTGTAAACAGTAGGTTTTTTCTGAAGCTTAGATTTTGGCCAAAGAGGTTTGGAGTGCAGGAATAGCACAAGTCAGCCATGGCATGTAACTCAAAAACTTTCCAGCTTTGAAATTTCTGTGTAAGACGACTAAGGTTTTTAAAGGGGAGGTTTCTAAATCTTAACATAATCTAAAAAACATTTTTCCTTAGCATCAAATACAAGAATATGTATGTCTTCATTATTTTAGAGGAAGTCTTCAACAACAAAAAAAGTTTATTCACAAATTTTATCCAGCAAGGAAAACATTTCATGTTTTGTAAATGTATAAGCAACTCCAGGGGAAAACAAGAGTATCAACACTAGCACCATTGTAAATGCTATAAAAACTCTAACTTACCCGAGAAAATTCCAGCCACCGATACTGAAAACGTCTACTGAGGTTAAACAACCTTGAATAAACCATCCTCCACACCAGATAGTTGGCAAGAGTCCTGTTAAATCAGACATATTTTTATCAGACATCTAAACGCATATAACGTACCACAAAGCACTCACAGAAATATCTCTACAGACATTTCAACTGAATGGCGGAAATTTCACCTTGAAAATTAATGAGTGATGACCAAATTGATAAATCCCTACTACACAGAAGAACCTCTATGATTGCAGCCAGTTAATATGTAATTGCACTCTGACAACCATCTTCTAGGGCATACTTATAATGAGTCCATCTCCTAGTATGTCATTTTTAGGTAATGCTTTTTCAAAAGGCAGTTTTCATTTTCCGTAGAAGTGGCAAGAACTGTGTCATAATAATAGTTGCATAAAAGTTCTATCCAGAGATAAGAAAATAACTGATTTTTCTTTTGTAAATCATAGTGAATGTTATCTCTCCTTATTAGTAGGGCATATAGATTGTAACTATGAAACAGAATAGATAACAGTCCATCCCATATATTCTATTATCTCATATTTGTATCTTTCATTAGATGTTATCAATATGCTTTTAAAAGTTCTTACTACCCACAGAGTTATTGAAGTATTACCACTCCTATTCTGCAGATGGATAATTGAAATACCAAGAAAAGAGAAGTCTCTGTAACAAGAATCTCATAAGAACTAAGACTGAGAGATCCAGAAAGAACTTGTTTAAAATTCCCAGGGGACCTAACATCCATGCCCCTTTTCTAAAGCTTCAAGCACTTGACTGGAGGATTTCTCTAGTCTAGATTGAGCTCTCTCCATGCTCAGTAGCAGCTGTATAAGGTAAAGGTGCGTTGTGAAATAAGCGGTTCAACTTCAGACAGTCTGAAAACAAGTCCAATAATGGCCTGTGCATATCATTCTCATCTTGTCCTATACATGACATCTTTTTCAAGGATAGTCATTAGTCTAAAGCTATGGATATCCAAATTTTGTTTGCTCTACGCTGGGATATACTTGGCATTTTGGGCAGGCCATACACTTCTCCATAGAGAGGAAAAATGCTCCTTTGCAACCACAGATGCTGTTATGTACTATCTGAACAACTCCCCCATCTCTAGAAATCCCATTTCTGCAATCTCCGGTTGCCATAGGTGTGGAGCAGCATAGCTGTTGCTATAGTGTCACTCCATTAGCTTCATTCATAGGCACATCCCATACTGTCCCCTCCTCTGAATCATAACAGGTTATAAACACACTCTGGGGGCGTGTTGTCTTCACAGCGGCATTTGCCTGAGCCATAACTTGAGTTTTGCCTCTAACAAGCTCCAGCCCACCCACACAAAGCCTCCAGCTCAAGATATGTTGTTGCTGGAAGCTTATGATCTTGGTCGCTCAGCCGGGAAGGTCATAAAGAGGTGAGAATGGAGAGGTTTAAGACAAGCTATAGCTACATATTGTCTGTTAGTGACTCAGCGCGTGATAACCCAGTAACTCCAGCAGCAGATGAGTGGCTGTGTACTCTCCGCAGGCTGGCTGAGACACACACTTGGGGACCAGTCTGGTCAGGCACAGCAGTCAGTGGCCAGGGAAGGCAGGCACCCTGCCCTGACCCGGCAGGCTGCTTCAGCTGAACTGGAGCCAGCACAAGTGTGCACACTCACATGAACCTGCACAGCAGCTGTGCATCCGTGACAGACTGGGCAAAGCCTATTTTACTCATCAGTTAAGTCTGCATATGCTTATAGGTCAGAAATATGTTCAACTCATTTCACACAGGAAAACTTGAGGGTGCAATCTCAAGCCAACTGTCACCTCAAAGGCCTGGTGCTCACTAGTCTTTGTGTCCACTGGCAACTTCCACAGGGAGTAGAGAATTGCTGTGATTTATAAGTCCCGCCTTTTATACTCCTCCTCATTTCTCACATTGGGCATATTTCCTCTTTTAGTATACAGATATATAGTACACATAAATCCCCACAACAAACATAAAACATATCTTAAAAAGCTTCTTAGCATGAATAATGTACATTTATAACACAGTACGTGTTACAAAAGCCAAATCAGTTAGCTCTGCTTAGATGATCAAACCATTTTGAGATAATGCTTAGGGTCATTAAAAATTCATTCCAACCTATGAAATAACAGAAAGTATAGATTTTCCCCTTAATACACTTCTGACAGTGCAGGATTTCCTCATTCAGTGGCAACTGAAGCACCCTAAAATGCTCAGCTCTCATTGGTTTTGTAAATGACTTGAACTCCACAAGTCTCACAACTATCTGCATCAGGTATTCCAGTGGAGCTGAATAGAATCGATGCTCCTGCAGTAACTACTCTGTGGATGTAAAACAGTATCTATGCATGTCCTAGAGATTAAAAGGTTTAAAGATTTCATTTTGATCAAAAGTATTAGGTAAAAAACATCAGCTAAATAGACTGCTATCATAATCCAATTGAGTACTTAATTGCTACAAAAAAATCAATTCTCCATTCTGTGCGGTTCTTGTTCTCATCTAGTGGTGTTTGTCCTTACATTTGAGTTGGGTAACCTCTGTCAAACTGGTAGCGAATGAGAGATCGAAGTTTGTAAAGGTTGAGGCTCAAAAAGGTGACTTATTCAAAGACACTAATATCAACAGAAACTCAAAAACTTTTGTGTTTAGCATAAGTAACGAAGGCAGCTGTCAGTTTCAGGAAATATCCTACAGTTGACTGAGGTTTGGTTTAATTTGGGAAGGAAAAGGCTATTGACATGTCCTAAAACCAAGCTGTCTGATGAGACTGTAATAATTCCTGAATGTAATCACATGAGAATCCACTGATGCATACGTACATAAAACAACCGGAAGTTTCGCTTCAAAGCCCAGAGGTATGATTATTTGAAGGGGGTGGGGAGGGCAATGGGGGGAAGGCTGAGGGGGTTTGTTGCTATTTGAGGGGTGGTGTTCTTTGTTTTTCAAAACAAAACAAAATCATATTTTATCTGAATTTGTTTACCTATTTTGGGGATGACCATTTTACCTTTTTGACTAACTATACAAACTTAAAATCAATTGGTCATCTTCCTTTGGTTTGAAAACTGACACTTTTTGCTTATGAAACGCCTCCAGTGCATATCTTGGGGTGATTTTCATCCCAGTTTCACAAATAACTTCACTGAGGCTCAGAGAAGGTAACTTTTCACATGGAGCAAAATCCAACACACAAGTAGAACATGCAAATCCTCTCTGCTCTTTTGATGAGACCAGAGCGTTTGTTGTTGTAACCTTTCAGAAGAGTACAGCACAGTTTCCCTATTTTAACTTCAAAATGACTGTTACAGAAGGAAGCATAGGCTTGCTCTTAACCAATATGACCATTATTGTGATACATGCTCCCAAAGGAAGTGGCAGAGAGCTTGTTTGCTGGGACAGTTAAAATTATACCAGTGCTTATGAGTATCTACAAAGGAACTCTCTACCCTATCTGGGAGTAAAGTAGGTTGCTCATGCAAAATTCTGTGAATTTGTAACATTTTAATTAACAGACACGGTGGCAATTAAAGAGGATAGATTTAATATGAGATAGATGGAAAAATTAATTGATGTTTTAAGAAAAAGATCTCTTTCATGAATTTTGAGATCTGTTTGAAATTTGTATTCATGAATCAAATTACAAGTACTGAAAAACTTCTGCCTCTACTGCTAGAGGCACTAGTCCAGTCAAATTATTGTAACTTCTCTAATTTTTCAGAGGCAGGCTAATACCAGAAAGGAGATCTAGTGTCCCCATCCCTCTCTAAAGAAAATTCCTCTTATGCTGCAGGAATTACTGAGTACTTCTTTATTAATTGTCCCCTACTGCACAGATGGGGCAAGGTACAGCAAAGGAAACCAGTTATTCATTCTGACATCCATGAGAACAATAAAGCTGCTTCCTTCAACAGCTGCAAACCTCTCCAACAAGGGCACAATTTACTGGACCCCATTTACAGCTCACACATAAAGCACCAGCACACAGGTAACGGGGAGGGGATATAAGGGGCTCCTAACTGGTGCCAGCACAGTCCCATCTCCCCCCTCACGTGGCACAGATGTATTGGAGCTCTGCCATTATCTCACTTATACCACAGCTACACCTATGTTTTCAACATACACTCTTCTTCCTGTAGTACATATAAACTAATTAAAAATTAATCGGTACACTAAAAAACTGAAGGAATCCCTGAAGACTTCTTATGAAGAAAGTATGACAGACTTCAGCACTGGACACCTGACATGACTTAGGCTAGCTAGCCCAGGGCTGGTGGAAACTCCTACAGGCTAGTTACTTAGCTTCTTGGGCAGCTTGCTACAGAGTGCCATGCTCCTGGGCTGGACTCACAGCGGTGTCCTGGCTTGGGAATTTCAGACAGACCTCTGAGTCACACCGCTGCACATATTTCAAGCTCCACACAGTAACCTGATTATATGCAGCAGGGTTGTCAAGTAAATAACAGTCTTATTCTACTAAATTCACTCCACAGCCTGCCAATGCACTATTTTCTAGTAACA
>NW_009259184.1:2498208-2522757 GCF_000687185.1 Egretta garzetta
TCAGCAGGTTCTCCAAGGGAGCAGTTTTTAATATGATGATAGTGAGTCCATACAAATTGTCACCTCCATCACTGAAAACTGCTTCTGTAGCCAGACTTAATTTTCACTCCGTTCTCCCCTCCACCTGAAACAAACTTCACCAAGTACTTTGCCGAGGCACAAACCATCTTTTTGTGCCATTTTGAATAGTACCCATGCCAGCAGGGTGCTCTTCTGGGAAGGGGGCACAGAAGGCATTGGAATAAAAGCATAATTTAGGGATAAAAGGTTTGCAGTTGAAAAGAATATGAACTTGCTGAAAGTACCTGCTTCTCCTAATGATGCTGCATCTCCTGAAATTATGAGAAGTTAATTCATGTTGTAATCACTGAAGCAAATCTAAAATTTTGGAATGCTTTACTAGGAGTTTGATTGGTCTAGAAATTTACTGTAACAAACCAAATTCATGTTGTTTGCATGAATTTAGCCTTTAAAATATCATATGGGGAATGACAAATGAGATTACCTAAAAGAAAATATCCTTGTTAAGCTTTCAGAATGCACCCTACAGGAAAATGTTAAGACCTCATTCTTAAGAGTTTGCATTAAGATGGTCTCCTAATTTTCTCAGGCCAGATAACAAGGTTACCTCTGGAGCAGACTATGACATTTTAAATAATGAGCATTATCATCTAATAGATAAACATGTTCTTTGTTATCATGCAGTAACTGTTTGGATGGATTTTATATACAAGACCTTGAAGTGTACTTGGGTTGAGTTTAGCACTATTTACCATTTCTAACATTTTATGATGTATATTTCTTAGGGTAAAACTGAGCAGAAAATGCCTAAACCGTTATCAGCTGTAAGATATGCCGCATGAATATACTGGAAATCAGACACTCCTTTTGCCCACCCCCAAGACCTGCGGGGGTCAGGAAGCTGGTCTCTAGCTTTGCTGAAGATAGGTGTTGCCATTCTTTCTGGTCATTACTCCAGCCTCCCTCTGCCATGACACACAGGCTGGGTTAACTCCTCTTGAATACTCAGCTTTTCCCTGAATAAGACCCTACTGGAAAAAGTCTCCAGGTATTTACTCTGTAGTTACAGAATATAGTTGTGTGTAAGTATATTTGTACACAGGGAATAACTAATTCTCTTGTCTTGCTACATGTGCATCCTCTAAATCACCACTTTATCCCCACTGATGTAACTAACTTTAAGATACAAAGCATGGACAGCCCGAACCATTTAGAAGACTTTTTTCAGTAGATTAAGATTGGTGGCACTCTAACTATATTTGTCTGAATTTTATAAAGAAAGGATGTTTGATGATCTGTAGGCAGATCAATAATTTTTATTTTTCTTATTGTTTATTTGTGTGTTAATTTTACAAGTATTATGAATTAATGTCACTGGAGACATAGAGCAACAGTATAAGAATAATGCTTCTGAATTAGTCTATTTTTCTGAAATGTAGATTTAGTGGTGGCCATACTGTAGAATCAGCAAAGAATGAATTTTGAAGACAACAGCCTAACAATATTTTTTTTAAAGTTCAGCAACACACCTCAGCAGAGAGCAAATTGTCACAGAAATCACTCAGATGTCATCAATAGTGATGTTTCAAAATGGGATGTCATCTTCATGTACACTTTTTCACCACACTGCCCGAAGCTGTCTTGCTTCCCTGTGCAAAGCACATCTACTATGTTTAATCTGAGCTACCTGCATTTTACAACTATATTCTACAGGTGTAAATGATTTCACGAGATACAAGACCCTGTACAAGTAAGAGATGCTGAATGCATCTGGAAAGAGCAGCTTTACCAGAACCTTTGATTTCTGGAAAAAATGAGCGGTGTCGAAACTGCAAATTCTCCTGCTACACACAAGCTAATATCTATATCCTCATTCAAACAGAACCAAACAGACCTTTTGCCTAGAGACTTCATTCCAAGGGTATCTGAAGCACCTGAAAAACCCAGGAAAAGCCCAGCATTTGATGTGCCCTCATAAGTGTGGGTGAAACCATCATAGGATCCTTACTTTTTCCTTTCATTTTCTAGTATCCTGAATAAATCTTTGAAGTACTGGGGAACACGGACAATGACATTTTCTGAAGGACCTATATCTTTGAGTTCAGGATAGAGTCTGGTGTCAATCACCTTCGTGATGTATCCCAGCCAGTCAAACTGCAATGACAAAGAGAAGGTTGGTTAAAGCAGATTTTGAAGAGAGATGATTTATTAACTAAGTTGCACCTTTGAGACTGATGGTTGCAAAGCTTTACTTATTAAAAATTTGGAAACTATTGCACTTTGTCATTACACATGTTTTCAAACCTCAGTAAAGTCATAACTATTTAAAAGAACATATATTGTAACTGAGTACACACATTTCTAATAACATTCCTCTAACATACTGCTCTGCGCACTAAAGGCAATTTTAATTACATAGGTCAGATGTTAAAAGAATAATTTTGCAATTATCTCCAACCAACCTGTGGAATCATGGCACTAAGCTCTGATATGCTCATTTTATTGTACATCACCTCACTTGTTCGATTTTCATATGGAATCATGATCTGGGGAAAAAAAAAAAAAGAACAAAACCAACAAAACCATCAAAACCAGGATTATCTTGCAGGGGCCTGCTCTTACATCATTACTGTCCATCATAATCTCAGTGCAGAAATATCTCACCACCTGTTTTCCAAGCATTCATGACATTAACTTCCCTTTCTCAGTATGGCATTTAACTAGGAGAAATGGAATATAGTTCATTGTCAGTTTAACTCATTACTGGGGAATTTAATGAGCTGCATGTCTTCTTTAAACATATCAGACCAATTTTAATTCTGATTATATTAAGCAAATGTGTGTTGATTCATAAGAGATAAAAGCACACCTAAACCATTAATACTTATTCATCCCATCATCTCAGGTAGAAGCCAGCTCCAAACTATATAGTTTAAAAGGTTAAAATGTGAGATAGCTATGCTGGAAGCGCATCTCATCTCTTGGATTTGAACATGTTCTTGCTATGGCCTCTCTCCATCTGAGGGAAGAGCCAGCCACACACAAATTTCTCTTCATTTTACCCCACCATCCTGACTTCCATAGCAAGAAACATGGGTATATAGGCCAGACATGGATTAAAGCATTCTCCAACCAGGCCTCTCATCTGGGTGACCAGAGGAGCCAGACCCCAGGATCCTCTGTAATGTCAAAGTCCAAGGACATAGCAAAAAAAATCCTAAATATAAAGCAGGTCCTTTTATAAATGGCAGGGGATATTCAGATTCCAAGATGGCAGTATGGTTCATAATAGAAAATCAAACCTAGTACAGAATATAGCTCAACAGTTTTTCAGTGTTTAAGAGAAACAAGAATTCCCAATGGCAATTCCAGCCCCACTTTAAGGTAAATCCTATACAACAGGCTGTACATTGTGCAGTTTAAAGAAGACAGAGACTGACACCAGACTAACCAGACAGCTGGCAATTCTCCAACCAAAATTCTACAGTGCTGCAGTTTTATTATTGCTCAAGCTACACGAAAAAATTACTTTCTTCTCCCTTTCTGCAAATTTAATTTATCTGACAAATCTTTAAACTTTCCTTGAACCCGTTTGCTCCCTTCCTCTCAAAATTTTCCCTCTTTCTCCAGTAATTCAAACCTGTACACAACAAGCTCTCTTGAAGCATGACACTCCTTCCTATCACAATAGTTCTCCATTATATACATTCACTTAAAACGAATGCAGAGAACACAGGATACAGTAAAAGCCTAAGTAACAAACAGGACTATCTCCTTTGAAATCACAGTGAGATGTTTAAATAAATCATTGTGCTCATCAGGGATTATACAACAATCCATGTGCCTGGACTCATGCCTAATATCTGGATATATTTTAGGAGGATTATTCATACTAAAGGGAAATTAGGTAACCATGAAAAAGTATGGCTTGTTGCATAACAGTATGCATTACTGACCCTGAGGGCTGTTACATGATCCACTCCATCTTATATAGCAACTTCACCTATATACTTGGTGGATTAAAGCCCTGTACAGCATTCGTTAAGTAAAGCATTAGAGCTACCAGAGGTAGCAATGCACCTTATCACACCATAAACATTTTCTGGTTTTCAAGCCTACTGGGTCACAATGAAGTATCTGCTCAGTGGTTCATCCACACTAGGCAACTGAAGCTGAATATTGGGCTTTATTTACAGGTTTGACAAAATTTCACCTCTTTCAGCAGAGAGATGGAGACTTTTATTTACTACTTTTGTGAATGGCTCTCAATTGTGCACACATGCACCATTAAGAAGCATCACTGCCTTTCCTCCTGTAGACTGCAACAGCAGAACCCAGGGAAAAGTCATCTGCTGCATCATCTGTCCTGTGCAACAAGCTTCTCTGTTAACAGGAGACCCAGCATTTCACAGGGGATAACTTCTTCCCTTGGCAACATGAAGAAATACTCATCTTGACTGGCAGTTCTGCAAATCAGTGTTTGCAGCCCTAAAATTTTGCTGGCTTCCCAACACTGTGGCTAACTCTTCTCTCCAGCTTTAGAAGAAGTGGAAACAATAGTGGACTTGCATCTCCCAGAAGCGAGATTCCTTCAGCAGCCATACTGAAACAGGGATACGGGGAAGCAGAAAAGCTCCTTCAGCCTGCAAGACCTAATGCATAAACTAAACTCCACAAGGGGGCAAAAATGTCACCAAGTAAATAGGTCAGAACTGAGTACCAGATTTAAATCTGATTAACTTTGTAAAATTCAGTTGGTCCCATAAATTAAAACTCATGGAGTTCGTTGTCCCTTCACAGAGTGCCACATGAAAGCAGCTCAGGAGCAAACAATGGTGCTGGTGTAATCACTGCCCTCTCACTACCAAGCACCAATATCCCACCTCAGTCATGTGCTGCTTTTAGACTGTTCCTCAAAGAATAAGCCTGGTCTGCTTATTGAATGCATGGTAATGTATTCACAACATAGCTGCACAGCAGGGACTCAGATTCTACCCAACCTCAGAATTACAGAATCATAGAATCATTTAGGCTGGAAAAGACCTTTAAGATCATCAAGTCCAACCGTTAACCTAACACTGACAAGTCCACCACTAAACCATGGCACTAAGCACCACACCTACCCATCTTTTAAATACCTCCAGGGACGGGGACTCAACCACTTCCCTGGGCAGCCCATTCCAATGCTTGGCAACCCTTTCAGTGAAGAAATTTTTCCTAATGTCCAAACTAAACCTCCCCTGGCACAACTTCAGGCCGTTCCCTCTTCTCCTATCACTCATTACTTGGGAAAAGAGATCAATGACCACCTCACTACAGCCTCCTTTCATTGTAGATGGCAATAAGGTCTCCCTAAACAGTCCCAGTTCCCTCAGCCCCTCCTCATCAGGCTTGTGCTCCAGACCCCTCACCAGCTTCGCTACCCTTCTCTGGACACATTCCAGCACCTCAATGATTTTCTTGCAGTGAGGGGCCCAAAACTGAACATAGTATTCAAGGTGCAGCCTCACCAGTGCCACGTATAGGGGGATGATCATTTCTTGCTGGCCACACTATTCCTGATACAAGCCAGGATGCTGTTGGCCTCCTTGACCACCTGGGCACACTGCTGGCTCATATTCAGTCAGCTATTGACCAATAACCCCAAGTCCTTTTCTGCTGGGCAGCTTTCCAGCCACTCTTCCCCAAGCCTGTAGCATTGTATGGGGTTGTTGTGACCCAAGTGCAGGACTCAGCATTTGGCCTTATTAAACCTCATATAGTTGGCCTCAGCCCATCGATCCAGCCTGTCCAGGTCCCTCTGTACAGCCTTCCTACCATCGAGCATATCAACACTCCTGCCCAACTTGGTGTCATCTGCAAACTTACTGAGGGTGCACTCAATCCCCTCGTCCAGATCATTGATAAAGATATTAAACAGAACTGGCCCCAGAACAGAGCCCTGGGGAACACCACTTGTGACTGGCTGCCAAGTGGATCTAACTCCATTCACTATTGATTGGCTATTGATCCTGCCACCTTTCTGGGGGGAGTAGCCCTAATTCCTACATGACCATTCTCAGCTGCTTCTGTGGTTTCTAACACATCAATAATGTCTTTGCTGCAACATGGATTTCCATCCCCTTCCTCCACTGAGATGGCAGACCAAAGGACCTCACCAGCACACCATCCCTTACACATTGGTGTGCTGCCCCCAGGTTTCTCTCTAGCAAACCTCGTTGAAAAATTATCAATTTAAAGGACCAAGAGTATTTGTCTAAGGTTTTTTCCTCTGAGAATAAAATAATCAGTTTAACAATTAACTAAGGGAGGAATATTGTTCATCCTCTCTTCATCAGGTTCTTCTCTTTTCCTTCTACTTCTAGAAAAGCTGTTGATATAGTGGCTTTCCATTTCAAAAAAGGCCTGCACCTTTTTTTGTAAAAGCTAGCTTCAATCATGCATTAGATTACCAACCTCAGCTATTTTAACTTCCAGTCTTAGAACTGACTTCATATCAGATTCAGCTCGTGAAGCGTTTGCGCCCAGAAGCACCGCTGTGTCAACCATGAACTGCAAAAAGGCATCTCGGTACTGTAAAGAACAAAAAGAGTGAAATGACCACTGAATTTGCTCTTGAGCACAGCTGTAGCAGTAGACTAGAAATGCCCAGCTATAGCAAGGAGTATAATACTCTGTGTTTTCATGCCCTAGCAACCAAAGTTGTGCTTTCCTTACCTTGAATGCCTGCTGTCATCAGGGAAAAAAGGATAAATAACATTGTAAACATACTGTGCATGACAGAGAGAGATACCTGCTGTGGTTCACAGAGTACAAATCTCAGGAAATGCAAATGACACCTTTCGGATTAGACTGACAACACTTACAGCTCTTACAAGAGGATTAGACGTGTATGAGTGTACACCAATATTTTACACCAACCCATACCGTAATCAGCGTAAGACTGAAGAAATACTTGCATATGAGTGCAAGCTTAGTGGCTGAGAAGATAGGGAGATAAAGGAAGGCTCCACAGAGCTCTGTCCTCTATTCCTGCCACAGCACTGCAACACATGTACCTGCTACAGTGCTCTGCTCTGCTCTCCCCAGGCTATCCTAATAAAGCACGGTTTAGTCTCAGTGTTTATACACAAACATTAGCAAAATACACTGTATATAATGACACTCCAGTGATTTCTGTCCTACGTGCCCCCCAAACACACACACATAATCTTTCAGAGATTTTTGAGGAATCGGATTGCTCCTCATCGACTCCTACCCGCCCACACTTTGACAAAAGCAAAACCATATCCCAACACATTTCCACCTTTAACCTCTCAGTAGATACAATTCTTTGTATCCTGGCATCATCTAGTCTGATAGATGTGGCTAAAAAACTTACTAACCCCTCAGGGAACTGAAAAGGGAAGAAAAACTAGGAAAACCTAATCAGTAACAATAACCTGTCCCCCATGACAACCCAACGGGTTGCTTTCTTTGAGCTTTGGGCTGCATGTACTGGATACTGCCTGCAGGCCTTCGAGTGAGGGGGGAAAAGGTACTGCCATTGCCAATACTGATACATTAAAGCCGTTGATAAACATCATTGTTTCACTACTGCTGTCCATAGAAAAGCAGCAAGAAACCAAGCTGTAGCAGAGAAATCAGGGTGGGGAGAGGAGGGGAAATGAATCCTTGAAATCCATGGAGGAACTCTGGTCCCCTTCATTAATGAATTTGGGTTAAATTGATGACAATAACTTGCAGTGGCTCTTGAAATGTGCTCAGCCTTCTGGCCTAACTGAGCTCAAGACGCAGGCCCAGAGGGCAGCTCACTGAGGCAGCCCGTGGAGGCGGCAGCTCCTGGGCTCCACCGTGTTGAGATGTTCTTGAGCTTCTGGACACTTTGTCCGTGATCTAGGAACTCATGGGTCCCCCCCAAGGGACATGAGGGCTCCCACTGCCACCAGGTTGGGTAAAGGCTAAGGTGAGGGCGGCTGCAGCAGCTGCTAACTCTGGTTAGAGTTAAAGGTGGCACAAGGTGCCCACAGCCTTTCCTCTAGCTGACTCCTGACCAGGGAGGGTTGAGCAGCCTTGGAGCCCATGCCAGAGGGGGGTCTACATGGGAGCCAGGCCCAGAGCACAGCTCCCACAGGCTGTCAACAGATGCAGCAGCTCACAAAGAAAAGGCCAGCAAACTTTGGCATACCCATCCTTAGATAGGGTGGTCACATGCCATGATCCCCAGGCCCCCCTGGTGTAACAGTCTCTTATCGGACTCCTGAACCTAAGGAAGGGTGCAGCTCTGCAAGCCTCAGGCCACAGGGAGCGCCTGAGGCATCTCACTGAGGCTGGGGCAACATGGTCTTCTAGCATGCAGGAGGTGTGCAGTTGCTGAGAAGGTGAAGGAGCTGTGAGAGGACAGCAGATCACACAGCTGCAGGAGAGATGAGAAAGACCAACCAGACCTCCCCTGAGACCCTGCAGCTTCAAAAGCCTGGACCTTCAGCTGCAGCAGGAGAGCAGGAACAGCCTATGCCTATGAAGCTGGAACGGGGAAACTCCCATCACAATGAAGGCTGGAAGTCCACAGCTCTTGTAGCTGATGAGGACCCAGGAGTGCTATCAACTGGAGTGCTGTGGCTGAGCCCCAGCCCCTCAGGACCACTAGAAGGAAGAAGCAAGTGACAGTGGTGAGAGACTCACTACTGCAGGGGATGGACACCCACATCTACCAGCCTGATTTGTCGTCTAGGGAGGTTTGCTGTTTGCCGGGATTCTCGCAGTCAGGATGTTGTGAGGAGGTTAGCGAGGCTTATCCAGCCCTCTGACTACAATTCCCTGCTGCTCTTTCTGGTAGGCACCAGCGCTATTGCCAGGGTTGACCTAGGAAGTATCGACCATGACTACAGGGCTGTGGAGGCAGAGGTCAAGGGCATAGGGCCCTGGTGGCGTTCTCCTTGATCCTGCTGGTCAGGGGCCAAAGGCCTGAGGAGGACATGGTGGATCTTGTGGGTTAACATCTGGTTGCATATCTGGCATCAGCAGCAGAGATTTGGTTTCTGTGATCATGGGACCCTCTTTGAGAATTCACAGCTGCTTGGAAGAGATGGGATCCATTTGACTAAACAGGGCAAGAGTATCTTTGCCAACAGGCTGGCCAACGTGGTAAGAACTTTAAACTAGAAGGGGGAGGGAGTGATTCCTCAAGAAACAGCTAAGGAAGGTGTGGATAGGGTAGGCAAGCTAAGTGTAAGGGACTAGAAACTTGTCTCAACATTGGTGACAGGCAAGCTTAACCACCAAAGCCTAATCACCACGGCAACTGAGTGGGGCAGTTTCAGCCCATTGAGCCCCACCCCACAGGAATGTGTGGCCTGTTATCTTGGAGTACACGTTCTCTGCGCATGGGCCCCGGGCCCAGAGTCAACTGACAATGGGGAGGGGGCTCGGACCCCCTAGAACTTTGGAGCATACTCTTAATGACAGTACTGGGCATGTGCCCCACTGCTGAGTGGGAGGCGTGGGTATGCAAAAGAGTCATTGACTATGCAAGATGGACTGCGTGGATCGCTCAGGCCGCACGGAGAGCACATAGACCCGTGGTGGTAGCTATCACAACACTCCCGTGCCGTTTGTTTCTCCCCCTCCCTTTCCCTTTCTCGCTTTTCCTCTCTTTCTCTGCTTTTCTGTCGTGCATTTATTGTTGGCCGAATAAAGTGACTTGGCACTTGACTCCATTTTGAGTCTTAATTCTGTTTCCGAGAATGTAAAAGGAACCTAGTCACGATAAAATATTGGAGTTAATCAGAAGTTAAGCCCAGCCGCCCCCAACCTCCCAGAATCATCTGAGGTTGGTTGGAAAGCAAGGGGGTTTAACCTCTGCCAAATTGTTCAACCCAATAGTGAATTGTGACACCAAGGGCCTGGGGTGATGGGAAAAGATATCAACAAAACAGAGCTGAAATGGAATGCCTTTGAGGGTGGGTATGTAAAGAAAGAAGTGCCTGCAGGACAGCCTTATAAGGAAAGCTCTCAAGGCCATACTGAAGAATCAGCATGAGTGTGTGTCCCTTGGAAATACCTTTACTTTAATGCACACAGCATGGGCAACAAACGTGAGGAGGTAGAAGCCTGGGCTATGACCTCACTGGGATAACTTGCACAACTGGAGTGCTGCAATGGATGGATACAGGATTTTTAGGAAGGACAGGATGGGAAGGTGAGGAGGAGGAGTTGTTCTTTACATGAAAGACCAGTGAGAATGCATGAAGCTCTACCCAAGCTCCTCCAAGCTCAACAAAGGTCCAGTCTGACAAGTAGGAAATCAAGCAAAGGTGGTAGGAGGCCTGCATGGGTTTACAAGGAGCTCCTAAGTGAACTTACACATAAGAAGGAAGTGTATAAGTGGTAGAAGCACAGACAGGTGACCCAGGAGTATAGAGCTGCTGCCAAATCTTGCAGGGATATGGTTAGGAAAGCCAAGGCCAACCTGAGGTTAGATCTGGCAAGGGATGTGAAGACCAACAAGAAAATACTCTACCAGTATAAAACAGCAAAAGAAAGACTAGGGAGAACATGTCTCTGCTTTTAAATGGAGCAGGGTGACAAATGACACTGAAAATGCCAAGACACTCAATGCCAGCTTTGCCCCAGTCTTTACTGGTAAGCCTGGCCTTCAAGAATCCTGGGCCCCTGAGACCAGAGGCAAAGTCTGGAGCAAGGAGAGCCTGTCCTCAGTGGAAAAGGACCAGATTGGGGAGCAAAGTGGACATATGTAAATCGAGGGGGTCCAATAGGTTGCACTCATGAGTGCCAAGGGACCTGGCTGATACCACTGCAAGTCCACTCTTGATAATAGTCGGAAGGTCATAGCTATTGGGAGACCAAGTATCACCCCTATCTTCAGGGAACGCAAGAAAGAAGATCCAGGGAACTACAAGCTGTTCAGCCTCATATCAGTCCCTGGGAAGGTGATGGAGAAAATCCTCCCAGAAACTATTTCCGAACACATGAAGGATAAGGTGATCAGGATTTATGAAGGGGAAATCATACTTAGCCAGCCTGACAACCTTCTGCAATTACATTAATATCTTGGTGGGTGAGGGGAGAGCAGTTGTGATTGCTCACCAGGTCAAAAAAGTACGGGTTGGAGAAGTGCACAGAGAGGTGGATTGAAAATTAGCTGAGTGACCAGGTCCAGAGGATTGTGATCAGCAGCACAAAGTTCAGTTGGAGACCAGCCACTAGTAGTATACCCCAGAGGTCAACCCTGCTTGAGGAGAGGGGTTGTATCAGGTGAACTGAAGAGGCCCCTTCCAAGGGGGAATAAAAGCAGGGGAGACACCAAATCTTACAAAAATCTTCATCTGAGAAACTTTGCAAGAGCGTTTGTGATAGTGTTGCTTGTAGTGGTGGTGTTTTCTGATAGAAGATAGCCTGAAAAATCCAAATCCAAACAAACTACAACCTTTTCTCAGTTTGGAGCTCAACAAAACAAAAGCAACAATGAAAAAAACTGAGGGAAAAACGGTCCCTCTGATTTCCAATTAATAATACTTACAGATTTGGCTTCTGTGGTGTTTTCTAGGTAATCCTCTCGAGATGCAAGAGAGAGGCTTGCTTGGTCGAGCTGTTAAAAATAACAAGAAGCAGCATTTAATAGGTAAATTCATCAGAATTCAAAAGCAGCCCTATAAGCAACCTTGGAAGAGTTCATGTTTTTCTGGGAATTATGATAGACGGGTGTAAATATCTAATACATAATACACTGCACCAGCCTGAGTTCCACAGGATTTCAAAACAACAGAAAAATGCTATACTGTGCTGACAGACGTTACCTAAATCACATTATTGTGATCTGGGGAGCCTCATATGCCCCCTGCAATAGCTAAGCCACCTACTAGAGCAAAGAATCCCCTATGTGATTTATGTGTTTATGGCTCCATTAGGGAGTAGGTAATGCAATAGGACTGGGTCTACAGGATCAAACAGTTGGTGTTGACAACCATTCATCCTATACCTATTTCAGGGGCACAAAAGTCAGCTTGAGACAAACACTAGGCTAGTGTATGGACCAAATGCCCATTATGTGCTGGAGCAGGCTAGCTGCTGTATATCTGGAAAGCATCGTTAGCCTTCTTTGACTGAAACTGAGGTTACGCTTTTGAGCTTTACCTTAGACCAGCACTGAGTGCTGTATTTAGCTTTTTTGAACAGATGTACTGAAACAGTTGGATACCAGCCACAGAAATGACTGCATGCATGCATGGGAAATTGTTATGCCTCTGGTACATCAGCTAAAGATGTCTGATAGGTCCAGGTGGAGCTTTGACTTTCACTTATCTTTTTGATTTAAACATGGATCAAATTTGTTGGTCTACAGTCACCCTAATATTGGAATGAAGTCCTCAAGGTACTTTCTAAACCAGTCCTGAAAGTTCATTGATATCTGCGCTTAGTCTTTTGAGTGGGAGTATTTGCATACTGTTTCAAGTTCCTAACCAGGCAAAACTCACAGCACAGCATATATCTTAAAATTACTACTGGAAAGTGAGATTTCCCAAAATGCTTCAACACGATCAGGTTAGATTAGAGTATGGAAGCTGAAGCTGAAAACATAATTCAACCAGCTTCCAAACTCTGGATAAGATACTGATTGGAGCAGAAACAACAGTTTCGATGTTCTAAAATTATTATTTTGATGCTTTTTTTGTTTTTAAAAGATAAGTCTAATGAAGAGAGATTGTATTTATTCATACAATTTCATATAAGTCTCTTTAAATCTAAATCCTACACCATTTATATTTCACATTTTCTACATTTATAAAAAGGACCTAAATAAATACAACTTAGAACCTAAAATGAATGAATAAATGTCATCTTTTCCTCTACTGCCTGATGTTCTCAACCTTTAAAATATACCATAAACAAATAAAACAAATCATTCACGAGGAGAGTAGCTGTGATGCTCATTGCAACTCTGATTCTTTGAAAAACAGTATCACCTTCTTTTTTCAGCATATTCAAGCAAAAAGAATATACTCTTAAGCCTTGCGAACGGATGTCCTGGTAATAGTTAATTTCACGTGATTTGGTCCTGTTCAATCATGTGACTCTTGCATGAAATGCTCATCCAAATGCTCCTGGCTTTAGAGTTAGATTTGACAACCCATCGAAACCAAGAAAGTACAAATATGAGACATAAACAAAAAAGTTAACCAACTTCTTCAGCCCTCAAGAAAAAAAGATCCTGTTGAATGCTGAACAAAGTTTTATTTGGAGTTTCTTTTCTGATCCACTTTTTTTCCTGATCCATTCATGATTTTGCAATGCTGAATAAAAGCATTTTGCAACACTGAACAAAAATCATTTTGCAACAGAGCCATTTTCCCAAGCAGATTGAAATACTCTGTGGTACAGCTGCAGCCCTGGGAATTTGTTTAAACACAGACAAACTAGAATACTGGCTGATGTATTCTGCAGATCAAGTTCTTAATCAAATTAACAACAACAGAATACCCTACAGAATAATATGTTATTCATAGCATGTAGTGCTTCAGTTATTTAGATACCTACTCCCTAGGTGCCACTAAGCATACTGAGTGAGGACAACTGCTTGGTATAATTCACTTCCAAGAGACCAGCAGTAAGGATATAACTGCCCAGCCCTTTGCTGACAGGTGACCTGGACTGAAATATTTTGATAGGAGACACCTAAATCTCTCTCCTGATTCCACTGTTTCAGTTCTTTTAAACAAATCTCCAGCCGAAGCAATCCTGACAGGATCTGAACAGCATCTTAGCAGGATGACATCTTTAATAGAGTGAACTGTTGATCTGCTGTTGAGTTGACTATTCAGGAAAATCTCCTAGAGATGGGGAAAAGTTACCCTTCAATTTTATGCCAGTTAAATGCCTCAGTCAAAAGACATTTTAAGAACTGACTCAGAATTGACATCCACTCCAGCACTACCACAGTTAACTGTTGTTTGATCTCCAAATGCAATGTATTCTTGGCTGGCTACGTTTCTACAGCTAGCCAAGGTACTAGCAACATTAATGATCACAGATCCTATTTTGCTGTGATGAGTGGCATTGTAGCTTCCTTCTTTGTCCCTTCTCTCTTGCCTTCATAAACCATTTTCTTGTGGCAGTGGAGGGCTGGTCTATTCTGGCTAATCATCTCTACTTCTTAAACAACAGCAATGCATTTGGCTCAGGCACTCTGTCCTGCCATGGTGACATCTCACAGTAATAGTTACAATTCTCCCTGGAGTTTTGTCAGACTACAGTGAGGCAACACATCTTGGCTACTTTTCTCACAAATCTGAACTGTTGTGTAATGCCATGCGCTGTTTAACAAACTGGTAACGCTTTGGTCCAAAAGCATTTCAGTAAAAACTTAAATTCTGTATTTCAGGTTCAGAAGTGTTTGGGATACCTCTCTGTTGTAAGGTGTTGTATGAGCACAAGATAATGTGTTTCCATCTTAGAAAAAATAGCTCAAGTTCAAAGTACCTGTCACTGATGCACCTTTCATCATATTCACAGACAAAAAAAGATTCTTCATGCAACCGATGAGTCATACGCAGCACCCAGAACAACCCCAGCACTGGATATCCACCTCTCTCTGTTTCACACACATAGACTCTGGACATTGGTCTACTGGGAACATATTTTACCTTTTTTTTGCCATTTGATAGGAGAAAATATCCTGTACGGAAATATTTTTCAATAGCATGTGGTTCCTAGTGGCTTCTACACTCCCATAAATTGGCCCCTATGTACTGTAAGTCAGTAGATAATAGCAACAGTAATCAAGTGTAGACATTTGGCATGTAAATATGTTTTTAAAAACATGAGACCACAAAACACCATGCAAAGTAACCTATGAGATATGCCATATTGTACCTTCAGGATATACCGATTGGAGATTTTGTCATCAGCAGCCACATATAAACGGATGAAGACAGAGTTACTGTATTGACCACGAAGAGTCGCCAAGGCTTGGACTAAGCTAAACCTCCTTTCTGACCACACCCCTTCAGGTCCAATGTTGGATTCCAGCACAGGCCAGCGGAAGGGTGAATGCCTCAGTATACTTAACAGGGGTTTCACGTCGGCTTTTTCAATTTTATCTGAAATGTCCAAGTGTGACAACAATCACATTCCAGACAATTCAAATCCAGCAGCAGACACACGACACACAAAGATTTATCATCGTTGATTGATTAAATGTCCAAGTGTGACAACAATTCAAATCCAGCAGCAGACACACGACACACAAAGATTTATCATCGTTGATTGATTTCTAGGCAAGACAAAACACAATAGCTGAAACCCAAAGCCCCTGCTCTGCCTGTGAGCACAGAAGCGCAGGAGTCCAACCCAGTTTATCTGTATCAAGAATAAGAGAGGCAAATCAGTTCCTTTCAAAAAAGGCAAAGGGCTGGAAGTAAGTCAGTTAAAAAAACCCATTCCTCTCATAGGAACTAGCACAGAAACTTCACTGGTTCTGAGAGGGAGTTATTGTACATAATCAAAGCTAGAGGGGTCAGCATCTCGGCACCAAGGCTGCAGGGCAGGCTGTCTCAATTGCTGACAGTCAGTCTCAGGCCATGCTGGAAGAAAAGTGTTCAGGAAATAACGTCTGAAAGGGTCAGAAGGACAAAGGGCACTTGGAAGGACAGTCTGCTCCCTCCCAACGCACCTTTCACCCGTGCAGCTACATAAAAGTAGTGATGTGTCCCAACCTAGTGTACATCACCTTACAGCAACATTTACAAGCTCAGGAAAAGCACTCCGCAAATGTGGCTATAGGGCTCCCCATCCAAACTTGTTTGACATCCAGATAACTCGAAGCTAAAGAGTGCATGGCTATCTATGCCCAGCTCTATGGAAGTATTTTTATCAAATGTGTTCAGAGAAAGGTAGAAGGTGCTGAGCCACAGGCTCTTGAAAGTGTCGGTATGAGAATTTCATCAGAGGGCTCCTCTGATTTACCAGGCACTACGCCTACACCCTCAGGGCATGGTTTTGGCATCCTTTTGCACAGATAACATCCCTTCACAGGTCCCTGAGAAGCAGAGGTCTCTGTGAAACTGAATGCTTGTGCCTTGGTATTCCTCAGTCTGGATAGCCAACTTCAGAAATGTGTAGAAACCCTCTGCATTCTGTATCCAAAACAGCAAAACCTGTGCTTCTGCACAAAGCTTCACAGAGCTCAGCAGAGAGCAAAAACACATGCCTTTATAAAAAAACAAGTAATGCGTATGTGTTCCCCTCAAATCAGGCCACTTACTCTCATTCATGCAAGATGCATAAAGGGTCTTGGCCTTCTGTACAGCTTCACTGTCTCGTCTTTTGCTGATGGGTTTCTCAAGCAATGCTGAAAAAAGAAATTACATTTTTTTTCAATACATCAGAAAATGTAGGAACTGTCTGTTTGCTTGTCACAGCATTTGCTTTAATCATAGCATTTGTTTAATTAAGGATGAGGTTCCACATGTATTTTCTGAAGCAATAACACAGACATAACTGCACTTTTTTTTCAGTTCCCCAACAGAGAAAGAATTTTTATTTTTAAGAGGACTGTTTTAAAACCAGTTGACAGATAACTTTATTTCTCATCCTCACAAACAGCCACCCTCAGCAAACTGAGTGGACAGGGAATCGTGCGGCGAGGGTGGGAACCAGTGCACAGGACAGGGAGTAAGGAATTTTTTCAAGTGGCTCAGCCTGTGGCGCTGGTATGTAGTAAAAATCAGGGTCTAATGAAGAAGGTGGCAGGATCCACTGCTGTTCACTTTTGCCAGCTCTGCTGCTGCTGAAAGCAAGCAGCAGAGAACTGCCCAGTTGTCTGTCAAATGCACACAACCTCAGTCTTGTAAATGATGCAGAAAGCCAAGCGTCCAACTACAAAAAAGTTGCACAGTATAGCTCCCTCACACTACAGGTGTCAACTTCCTTGGTGCCTGAAAGCCAAACTAGCTTTTCTAAGCTGTCATCTCTCTGCATTCCTTGCATTCCTCACATTATGTTATGGAGTGAAATAGCATGAAAAGTGCATCTGAATCTCAGCAGTCCACTCTCAGCTGCCTGAAGCCATTTTATCCAAGTTGTAAATCAGCCATGAGGCAACTGCAGATACACATACTATGGCTTAATGCAGAGGCAACTTAGCTTCAGCGAGATCTATCATCTCAGGTGCAGCACAGCATGGGCACTCCCATGGGCAAGAGAAGCAGGGTAGTACTTGGGCACAGCACAGAAAGAGCGCTAGCAATCCCTGTCAGATGTCACACAGTTTTGTAAGACCCAAACAAGTCCTGCACAGCATTGCCTTACTGCTACTGGGATCACTGGAGAGAGTGGCTTTGCTGGAACCATCCCAAGTCCCTCCTGGGGTATGCTCAGCCAGAGCTAAAAAGCCCTGAAAACTTCAAGAGTGCCTTCTCTATGCCGTACTCCCCAGTGCTCTGGGTTTCAAATGAGCAAAGGCACAGTGCAGATTGGCCCTGAGCAAAGAAGCACACCCCACACAAAAGGGGGAACAAAGTGTAACCCAGGAGTCCCAGTGGCCTGCCGAAGTCCGCAGAGGGCCACCGGGACTTCATAACACCAGCCATGGCAAAACAAAACCTCTTCCACATGAAGCTTAATCAGGTGTCAATGCAATATTATTCTTCTCTGCCAGTACTGGCTGGGGTCATGCGGAGAACTGAAGAAGTACTGCCAGCCAAGAGCAGCACCCTCCTGCAAACAGGCAGCAACTGCTCACTCTGCAGCCCCTGCCCTGTCCAGCAGCTCACCACGGTCCTTTTTCCAATGTCACCTCTCAAAAGTCCATCTGGGTGGTACCACTAGATTCTGTAGCTGAGAATGGTCTGGGTTAGCGTAGCTACACTCAGCATTAGGAGCTCACTGCTAGAGGTAGGACTTAAAGATGCTTATTGCCCAGGATTTCCCTAGCACTTTGAAGAACCTGCCATGCTGCACCTCTCAGATATTCCTCATCTGTGCTCATGTGAGCACTCATGCTGACATCAAACTGTTTATTAGTCAAAGAATACCATAGTGATGATCAAATGCCACTTCTTCTCTTCCTCCAGCTTTTCTCCTTTAAAAAAAAAAAAAAAAAAAATAGCCTCCCTCCTCCCAAACCCCCCAAAACCTCATTTGTTTGGATCTTTGAGAAATGTAATGAGATCATTCCCTTTTAGTTATGGATAAGATTTTCCCTAAAAATACTGTTGGAGAAGATTCCCAATAGCTTTGGTTTCAAATCTTCAAATTGTTAATATTTCTCAGCTTGTTAAATGCAATATAATACCAATCATTGACATAGATCTCCAGTGTGCAATTCTTAGCAGAATAATCAGTCCTGTTCATGTTTTAAGAATGGCATTTTAAAAGAAACTGTAAATGAAACCTACATAAAACTAAGGATGAAAAAAACCCACTCTTATTAAAGCCATTCCAATAACTTCAGTTCCTTGTCGGTGAGCTGCACAGCTATGAATTTTTGAGGCTAATAAAATTCAGTGGCTAAAGTCCACCTAAAGCTCAGGAGAGATACAGAGGATGAGATCCAATAAAATAAAATCAACTCTAGGAATACATAAAATCCTGTTACAATCAGACCTGTTGTTTTCCCATCGAACCCTCTCATTATGGGACAGAATGAAGCTGTAACACTCCCTGCACTATTGCAAAGAGTAAGGTGGGGTAGATGCTGCCAATTTGCTCAGAATTAATTTATGAAGAAGATTCTTGGTTCTGATGACAGAAAATCCAGTGATAAAACAGTAAAACCTTAATAAGATGGTTGAATCCTACAAACACTGAAATAGAGGGTGTGACCCATGAGCGAGTGCTCTTTAGGCTATAGATGTTCCTCAGCCTTGGCCTCAAGCTTCCAGAAAGATTTAGAAGCTCAAACCTGGAGCACTGGTCAGATCCACCTGGTTTCTGCACTAGCTAATATTAAATCCAAATAGAAGGTTTAGAAATTCTCTTCTTATTTAACTCACAAATACATACGGATTTTATATGTCCTTGAATACTTAAATTCTTTTTAAAGAAGAGGAGCAAGAAAAGGCAAGAAGCAATGCATGCTGATCAAAAACGTGGGTAGTCAGTCTATCTACAGGTTACTGTGCCTGTGGAAAGAAAGCCACTACCGTGATTGAAATCAATGGAGACACATCAGGCTGTCTTTAAATTAGCAAGGTCAGGCACTGTGAGTAGCCTGGCCATAGCAGCAGGCTGCGACAGCCCCCCTCCTGCACCGAGCATATCTAACTGCATGGGTCAGGGCACGCTGAGCCCTGCAGCTGTAGCGTTTTGAAGGGCTGCAGCTCAGAGTCTCTGCTCTCCAAGGATGTCTGCAAGTTGAACAGACCTGCCTCAGGGCTACTCGGCACTCTCCCCAACACAGACAGGCACTCTCTGAACAGTGCTCCATCTCTTGACATGCCATGTGGCATTTCAGGCTCTCATCTACACTGAGGAACGTGCCAACCGGTGACCCACAGAGAGCAAATCCAGCCCCTCTACCAAAATTCAACCCCTAACTATAGCTGGCTGGGAGGACCATCTTTCCACCTTGAAAAATGTTAATGGCTTCAGGTATTTTCTGTTCAGACACCAGAAGGAAAGCAAAACTTATGAGGTCTTCCAAGGGATAGGAAGAGAAAGACCACCCCAGATCAGTTAACGTTCAGCCTGATGAGATACCCACAGACCCGCTGTTTAGTTCCCTACTCTGCCTTTCCAAATACCTGCTCTCACCCCTCGCTAGGGCACTGTGTGTATTCATGCAAATACACTGAGAAGTTCAGTTTAGTAGCTCTTTCTGAAGTCCAGTGGCTGGAATTAAAAACTGTCACCAAGTTAGGGAGATCGGGGTTACCAGCGTTTTGACTAAAACAGCTCACACAGCACTAAGAAGGATATTGAGTTTATTCTTCTTGCAGCTTTCTTCTTTTTTTAACTCAGTTTTCTTATTTCAAAATGAAAAGCTCCAACTCCCTGAAGTAATCTTCCATTTTAGGAACTCCAAAGATAAACCGAATTCAAACAGGAATCTATAGACAAGTTTCAACAGACAAAAAAATATATCCTTCGCCAGATTCACTGATTGTGTAAGAAATTTTATCCAGCTTCAAGCAGCATCTTTTAGCTTCATCTTTAATTAAGAATTTTTAGGTACAAATTGCTTTGACCAGACTAGGAAACACACAGCACTCCACCGATATTACCAAAAACCCCTTGAAATAATAGTTCAGGTGTTTGCTCCCAGTTAAATGTTACAGTGCTAGAGATGGAATAGCAATCTAGCTGAAGACATTAAAAAAAAAGACCACAATCTAAGCTGATTTACAACCCTCTGAAAGAGCACAGGATCATTATTAACAGTAACCGCAACTTAACAACTTACTACTGCTACTGACACTGGCCTGCCGCAAATGCAAAGTGAAATATCATAGCCAAAAATCACCAGGACAAGCAAGGTGAACCAGCATAGCTTAAGTCACCTTGAACACACAGGCTGCAATCGTGTTTCCCCAGCCAAATATAGAGTACATATTTGAAAGGCTGTTCTAGCAAAGCAGCTCTCCTTCAGCCACATCTTTTGTTTCCTTCACTTTCAAATTAATTCCAAAGTTACTCTCTTCAGGGTAAAAGGGATCTTGGCCTGGGCAACTAATCTCAGCACCTCATTGTCCATGTTTCCATACGCACAGGATGCCCAGACACAAGATTTATGTCTCCCTTCATATAAAGCGTAGTTATGGCAAGCGTCAAAGCCTGTTGGTAATTCTGCTCCGCAGCACTGAAACAACATATAGCACCAGGCAGCTACCACTCGCACAGTCAGAAACTGGCTAAAGGTGTTCATGATATCCTAAACTTTCTGAGGTTGCAAATTACTTCATCGTTCATTTTCTTCTACCAAGGTGCTGAGAGCGGGGAAGTTCCCATTACAAATCAAAGTTCTCGTATTTTCGACAGCCCAGGTCATGCAGGTTTGCATCACCGCTAAACCCTGGCTCTTGTACAAACACAAAGATTCAGCATCACCAACAGAAAAAAGGCCACAGCTGGGAATGATCCTCAGTTGACTGAACTGTAGATGCTCAGATAGACAGGAGAAAAAAAAAAATCATCTGCTGTTAAAAGTGAGAGCAAGGCACTTCACAAAGTAAGCCTTGCTAGTGTGTGTGTGTGTTTATTTAACCGCATACTATTCTAAAGCTGCTAAGGATAGTCTTGTGGCTAAGTGTTACCTTTAATCTTACTTTCCATTTCTAGCCCTTGTTGATTTTCCAGTCTACTGTCTTACACAGCTTCACTTTGTTTTTCAACCACTGTGTTTTATTTATGGCACTGAGAAATCTTGTACCTTTCCCTCTTCTGACTTGGAGTGCGTGAAAAAGGGACTGTATCGCCAGATTTGCAGGGAAAAGAAAGCAGCCTACCATTTATTCAGATTAGGAATATTGATTCAATCCACCAGTGTCCTGATCTGCAGGCTGTATAGATTCTGTATGCTATCAGGCAGTTTTTCTACATATACACTTGAATTGCATTCCTGAGAGAGAGTATGTGATTCGCTAAGCTTCTTTCTTGTTCTAGAGAGAAAAATGTAAGTTTTCTCTGCACTTTCCAACCCTAGATATGGAGAATACCTTGTGCTAGTAAACACAGTAACACTTTTTTTCCCATTAATTTTTATCCATATCCTTTTACAAACATTTTTTCTACACGGAAAATGCAAACTGAAGTGTTTGCACAGTGATATGTGATGATGATTTGAAACATATTATAATGCTTTGTATCTTGAAGAAAAACAACTGCATGTGCAAATATTCCAGTGGGGATATGCTCAGACTTTAAACAAAAAAAAAAAAAACTATACAAGAACCCCAGGAGGACATTCCATTTCCTGAAAAGTTGTAACCCTGGACGAGCGAAAAGCTAGAAGTAGATAAGTAATTCAGCATGAACTCCCAGGGCAGTGCTAGAACAAACAGCAGCCTTGGACTGCAAAACCAGACGAATATCAAAGTGGGGAGGTGATATTGTTGTCCGCAGGCTGGTGAGACAGACTGGAACGCTGCCTGCACTTCAGTTGACCATATTTTAACAACAATGTTGGGCAGCTGAACCGGGTGCAGAAAAACAACACGACCATTTGTGTTTGTATTTGGGTGAAGTGGCCTGAGAGGTAGGAGGTGAAAAAAAACATTCAGTGAGGGAGCATGACTTGTCTCACCAAAGATGGTGGAAGGGTGATGGAGTTACAGTGTGAAAGTACTTCACCATTAGAAAATGCTTGGTGCCAAAGAGTCTATGGAATAAGACACAAAGAAAGCAAAGACGAAGGCAAATTTAACAGTGACAGTGATTAACCACTGGAGCCAAGCAACCAGAGGAGACAGTGGCTTCTCTGCCCCTTAACATCTTCAAGACTTGATGCTTTTTTGGAAGATAAGCTTTAGCCCAATGTGAATTTTGTTTTATCCCTGTGCAAGATATTGAGCTGCATTGCATGGGTAATGTAATTGCCTGTGATACAAGAAAGGTCATAGGAGATAATCTAATGGTTACTCCTGGCATTGCACTCTATACATTTAGGATAAGGATCTCAAAGCACTCTTAGACATGTGGGACTAAGGAGATACAGCCATTATCCATTGTTGCAGATAAAGAAAGTGAGCCACGGAGAATTAATTCCTCCTTATCTAAGTCATGTCAGGGTCCTATTGATTGGAACGGTGCTCCTTTATGAGCATAAAGCTTGCTGAACTTGATCCAAACACTCAAAGACCTTGATCCTTTGGACATGCTGAATGCCCCCCAGCCCCTTTAGTGTCAGTGGCAGTGGGAGTTGCTCAGCATTGCCTAGACGATGCTCAGTACTACAACTGAAAGAAATTCGTAATGCATAGTTTTCAGGAGCAGATCTAGAAAGCAGCCCAAGGGCTTCTCAGAAACTTACGCCTAGTCATTCACTGGGCCAAAGGCAGAAGAGGTGCTCTTGTCAACTATGTCCACAGTAAGGCCCTATCAAAGCCTCATGCAACAGCATGCTCTCCCTTTGGTTTGGGTAGCAGTAGTTAGCAACAAAGAGATTTGCTCCATATTGCGTGTTTATGAGCTTCAGTTTCTTAGACCAAAATGCAGGAACTCTGCTTGTGGCAAGGGATTTTCTTTGCAAATACCTGATGACAGAGAAGGTGGATTTCTCTTCCAATCCTTGAGCAATAAAGACTCTGTTCTTCACCCTCCCCTCCATGCTGCTTTACAGCTATAGGGGTCAGGTGTCTAAATTGATGAGAAGAATAATTAGAAGAGCTGTTCACCCACCTCCAGCTATGAGTCACAAGCTTTGTTTCCTTCACAGGTTAGCACTATTATGTGAAAAACCCAAATTATCTTTCAGAAATTTTCAGGACATCCTCCAATGTCAGCAATGTTTTAAGGATGTCCTGTGAGGAACTGCAGCTTAGAAGTAGAGAAGAACCTACTCAAACCTTCAGTTTGGCAATCAAACCAAACACACAACACTTGTGTGCAGAATGTCATTCTCTGAAGTCCCTGAGCCATAAGATAATTATGATTAACCTAGTCCTCATTAAGAATGTCTAGCCCTTAAATCACGTATTTTCTTCACACTAAAGAGCTATGGCAAAAGAATTCCTGAAAAGCAACCGTAACCCCTAAAACCCAAGTAGCCAACTTGTGCCACTAAGGGTCTCTAAGGACTCCAACTGTGTCATGATGGCACTGCCCTTAGTTCAAACTCCCGGTGCACTGGATTTAAGAAGTCAAGTTCAGTACAGGTCACAGAGCAATGATTTGGCCAGGATGCCAAAAAGAGCACACAAAAAAACCTTCAGAACCATGCTGCTGTTACAGCAATCACAGCTAGAAAAATGTACAGTCTTAATTACAGTAATGAGAGCTTACATCTTCCAAGAGTGATTATTTCAGAATGGTTTGGGGTCAGCTGATGTTCATTTAGAGTATCTAGTTTCCAATTCCTTTTTTTCAGAGCCCAAAGTTAAGCAAAGGAGAGCTGACAGTGGTAAGTTTTATGGATGAAGGCCTACAAGGGGCACAATGTTCTACCTCAAAATAAAAGTACTGGCCGCAGCATCTAAAATTATACACAAGACTGTTGTGATCATTTGACCAATGGTAACTTCCCTGTCTTGCTACATGAAAATATGAGTTTAATGGACTGCAACACAAATGGTCCAGATTACAAGACTGTCAAAGAAGAAAATCTGATATATATATTTTTATTCTCATCAGTTTGGAAACCTGACCCCTATAGCTGGAGAGGGCTATAAAGGGGAGGTTGAAGAATACATATATATATGTTCTAAAAGGAAGTGACAGACTTAAGTGATGCACTTCAAAGCTGTATATATTTCTTGGGAACAAGACAAGTATAGTCAAGCCAAGATTATTCTTAGAGTTAAATCTGTTCTCTCAGAGTACTCTCCTGAAAAAGACATAGACGTCTCCTGCTGA
>NW_009259184.1:2522773-2528373 GCF_000687185.1 Egretta garzetta
TGAAAGATGCCATGTTTAGTGTTTCAGTACAACTTTATCCCTTTTATCAGGCTTATTAGCACAGGTCAAACTCCCACACTAACGCACCTGCCCAGCTTCCATTTCAGAGCTACTTTGCATCTGGAAGCCTTGGGAGAAGAGCAGAGTAAATTCTCACCTGCCTGGAAAACACCACAGAGAGAATCCTCAGTGGAGGGTGCAGAAGCCTACTTACAGCTCTCTTCCGACACCAGTGTAATGCAACTTCAAATACATAATTTCAAGGCCTGATTAAATTCCTTTATGCCTTTAAAACACAAGTTCTGAGAATTTCTCCTGCTATGCAACGTCAGTGTACGGTACAACCTGTTTCCTCTATTAACAATTGACAACAATATTTGTTTTTTGAGGCTTCCCTAAAATACGGACTAACCTAAATTTATTTATTTTTGTAAACTACCAGTTCTGCTAATTGTTCCACAGTGCTTCTTGCTAGTTCAGGTGTCTGGTGCACAGTCCAGCACACGCAGCCTGGAGTCCTCAACCCCACCAGCCTTCACAAGAAGTGAGCTGCAAATAATTGGGTTTTCAATAAAAGTTTGTTTCTAGGATTCCAAAATAAGAAAATACACTGTCTAAACATGGGATTTTCACTCCCTCACAGCTAAAAATACAAACAATGAAAAATTTTCTCACCATTGTAGTTAAATAATTTTTAAAAACACTGGCACCTTACTGACATTAAGGCTCTTCTTCCTTTTTTTTCTTGGTGGCTGTAAACATTGCTCAGTTTTAGAGGACTAGAAGGGGAGCATTCAGAGCTAATGCACTACAAAAATTATTTAAATGCATTTTATAAACACCTATTTTGAATTTCTAATGCATTATGGTCCAGATTTCTCTGCTGTTTGCTAAATATATATATGGAAAAACAAACCAGCATCAAAGGCTTGTAAAAATCTTTCTCCATGTGCTTAAAACTATCCTTGCCTAAATAAAGCTTTTCCTTTTGAGTCTAAAATAAAATAGCAAGTCAATACTCTTTCCTGGTGCTTATAATGTAGCTTTCAAATTTAAATTATTTCCATTGTCATTTATTTTGTGTTCCCTCCTTAATCAGCCTTCTACTACTTTCTTACCTTTTTTCTCTCAGTTCCCCACTGTAAATAATCAGGTCACCTTAGTAAGTCATCTTACTGGAGTACATAAGGACTCAATATAATCGCTCCAAGCAACTTTCATAAAGGCAAACTCCTTGTTCACACAGGAATATGAAATAATGCAGAGACAACTCGGATTGTCCTACCGCCTGCCATACTGTATATTCCCACCTCTTTGGAAGGCAGAAGCATCAAGGATGCCAATGAATGGGGCTACTGGTCTCTTTTGGAAGACCTTGTGTTGTCTTACACAGCCTCAGATATGCCCTAAATACAACAGTTTCCATATTTTCAAACCATTAACTTTTTTTTTTTTATAGGAACTACCAGTGCATTCTGCAGCTCCAGGAGCTCATTATTCATAATTGTCTTTGTGGAGCTGATGCCTTAATCTAGGCCTGCCTTGTTTTGATAAACTGTGTCTCCCCCACCCCTTATTTTATATGGTGGGTTTGGGGGGAGAGGGTTGTTTGTCTGTTTCGCTGGTTTTTTTAAAAGGCATTTAATGATGATCAACACGCCATTAATCAATTTAGGCAACCATGTTTTGTATTTGATACAATTAATGTCCATCAGCCTATTTCTTGGTGGTAGAGTCCATCTCACCATGGTTAGACTTGTGACTCTTGAAAATAACTAGCCTATCATTATTAATTCCTCTGACATTCTGATAGAACATTTAATCATTATGAATTAATTTTGCATTAATGAGGATGTAATTAATATGCACATCCACAGGAATTAATGAAGATTTAGTAATTAATCAATTCATATACGTTCTAAGTCCCAAGAAACACAGAACAAGTAAATCACCAAATGTTCCCAAACACCAATTTCATGAAAGCATGCTGCATTTACACAAATAAATCCAGATAATATACTGACATTTTAGGGTTCCCCCTCACCCCTTGAAGAAGAAATTCCCCAACCCTTTTCGTGCATATCTATTTTGGCAACATGGAAGTCCTCATGGAAATGGCATTCAAACAGCTGTGCTTACATAAGTGCTTCCTAATACTGCTCAGTGCCCTAATATACAACACATTTCCTAAATGACAAAGTTGTTTGTTTCCAGTTTCAGCATTTTGTAAATTCTGAGTTTGTATGTGAAAAGGTAAGGACATCATGTGAGTTCCTCCAAAAGTCAACTAACGTTAACTGTACACAAACTGTAACAAAATCAAAAATCATCTTATGGGGACATGAGAGCCTCTGTTCATAAATCTAATTTCAATGATAAACCTTAATCTTTTCAGCAATATTCCCCCCTCAATCTCCCTCCTCTCCCCTGCCCCTCTAGCCTCCCAGTATTATGCTGTAGGGGATAACACATGTCATTATAATATTAGGCACAAGAGTTTAAATTGCATTTAAACCAGAAGACTGCAAAATCCCCAATTGTTACAATATAGGTGGAGCTCCGTGCTAAATGGCAGCAATAAGCTTTACTTCACTATATTAATACATTCAACATGTACCTGCATAATTTTTTTCGTTAGTCAGAAAATGGGAAATTAGGTGTCATGGACTGCCATGCCTTCCAAGGTACGAATCCTCTTTCTGCAAAATTACCAGTCCAAAGAGCAGTCTTATAGTAATTTTGAAATTCAATATCTGCAGATATGAACATATCACCCTTCTGCAGGCAACAGCCAAAACAGAGGTTCAATGTAAATCCAGGGGGAATATTGTGCCACTTGTGAAAGAGCAGCGTGCCGTAAGCCCCGCTCCCGTTCCAGCGCAGGGCTCACAGGGGAACGCCGCTCTGGCCTCCCAGCCAGGGAGATGCTGTGGGAATCCTGTGGCACAGTTACTGTGTTGCTTTGAAACCTCATTTAGGAACCAAAATTACCTCCTTTCTATACTCACTGCTTCCCAAAACCACCCATTACAAATACAACTTTCATTTTGAGCAGCCACAAAGCCTAGAAAAAGTCCTGGCTTCTCTACCTTTGACTCAGGTACTTCATTTTACTGAAAAGAGATTAACTTGCTGCTCAGAGAGAGATACCTGACTTGTGCCGCTTATGTTATTTCTTACATTTAGATGAATAAGCCATTATAAGAAAGATCTGGACCACTGAAAAAAATGCCTGCACCATTGAAAAGAGATCCATTCATAGTAGAAAAGACCAAGAAAAACAGCGTTAAGCACTGTTGCTGTTTGCTGCTGTCATGTTATCCAGGAGCACCTATCCAACAAGAAGATACTGGAGGCAATAACATAAATACCCTCTGAAGGTTTTGGGGTTTTTTTATTACTGCTGGTATTCTCCCTCTTACTTGGGACAGCTCTGAACCAGCTACCTCTGAAGGAAGAAATCACAGAAGACAGGTCAGCTAATGCAGAAACCTAGGGATGAATGTCAGCAGCTACATCACAGAGTTCATGGGCCACATCCAAGCCATCCCAGTGGTCTCAACTGAGCACCTGTTGAAGGGTGGGAGAAGAGAAACCAGCCCTAAAGAGCCCCATGGCACAAGGTCCTCTGTGCAGGACAGCAGCCACTCAGCATCAACAGCAGCCACTTGCATTGGGTTTGCGTGGCAAGCTTTTGACAGTGGCGGCGTGCTACAGGGGTGGCTTCTGTAAGAAGCTGCTAGAAGCTTCCCCCGTGTCCAATAGAGCCAATGCCAGTTGGCTCCAAGGCAGACCCACTGCTGGCCAAGGCCAAGACCATCAGCGATGGTGCTAGCACCTCTGGAATAACATATTTAAGAGAGGAAAAAAAAACCCTGCTGCAGAACAGTAGCCAGAGAGAGAGAAGTGAGAGGACGTGAAAGGAGCAGCCCTGCAGACACCAAGATCTGTGAAGAAGGAGGAGCAGGATGTGCTCCAGGTGCCGGAGCAGAGATTCCCCTGCAGCCCCTGGTACAGCCCCTGGTGAGGCAGGTTGTTGCCTGCAGCCCATGGAGGTCCATGGGGGAGCAGATGTCCACCTGCAACCCAGGGAGGACCCCACACCAGAGCAGGTGGATGTGCTCGAAGGAGGCAAAGGAGGCTGTGACCCCATGGGAAGCCCACTCTGGAGCAGGCTCTTGGCAGGATCTGTGGTCCATTGGGAGAAAAGCCCACACTGGAGCAGGTTTGCTGGCCAGGCTGGTGACCCTGCGGGGGGCTCACCCTGGAGCAGTCTGTTCCTGAAGGACTGCACCGCATGGAAATGATGGACCCATGCTGGAGCAGTTCATGAAGAACTGCAGTCCGTGGGAAGGGCCCAGGCTGGAGAAGACCATGGAGGACTGTCTGCTGTGGGAGGGACCGCAGGCCGGAGCAGGGGCAGAGTGTGAGGAGTCCTCCCCTGAGGAGGAAGGAGCAGCAGAGACAGCGTGTGATGAACTGACCCCAGCCCCCATTCTCCATCCCCCTGCACTGCCAGAGGGGAGGAGGTAAAGAAAACCAGGAGTGAAGTTAAGCCCAGGAAGAAAGGAGGGGTGGGGAGAAAGTGTGTTAAGATTCAGGGTCTTTTTTTATCCTCTCCTACTCTGATTTGACCGGTAATAAATTAAACTAATTTCCCCAAGTTGAGTCTGTTTTGCCTGTGACAGTAACTGGCGAATGATCTCTCCCTGTCCTTATCTCGACCCACGAGCCTTTCGTTCCATTTTCTTTCCCCTGTCCTGTTGAAGAGGGGAGTGGTAGAGCAGCTTTGGTGGGCTTCTGGTGTCCAGCCAAGGTCAACACATCACACCACTCAACACCGACTTCTGGGATTTGTCTGAAAGGACAACCCTATGTCAAACAGTATAAATTTCCATACTGAGATATTTTTACCTTACTGGCTTTACTTAAAAAAGAATTTATTTTCTAAAGAAAACCATTGTGGATTATCTTGGGAGAAGTTGCCTACACTGCCAAGTTATTTTGTTTGCTGTCTGTCTGATGTTCTTTAAAAACCCACACACCATATCCTCCTGAAAGGCCTCCATTTCTTTCTCTTTGCCACATTGGAAATTTCTCACTTTAAATTGACTGGCATTCAGAAAATAGCCATGCTAGGAAGCTTAGCACAGCAAATTAGTCTGAGGTAGGTGTTTCACTGGGCCAGGATCAGTATAGAGACTTAATCTGTAAACTGGTCTCCACAGACATAAATTAAATTTAAAAGGTCTGGAAGACACGTTCACAAATGAGTCACATAATTTAAACCAGCTCCTTTGCAGTGCTGAGATTTAGGAATGTTTGCGTAATGTTTTGTTTTTTTTTTTTTAATTTATTGCTTCCTGCATGGTCACTTGAAAAAAAAAAAAAAGCAACCAACACAGCTGTATATCATTGTTCTGCAGACTTCAGAGAAAGGAAAAGAAACTGCTTGGTTCATGATCAACATTCACCACAGGTAATAGGCACTGATTTACTTGCCTCAGACTTCCAGTTCTGAATTATTCGCAAAAAAGCCACTTGCATTTCAATGGCAAGACAATAGTTCTCCTAAACTCTTAATTAAGGTCACCAATCAA
>NW_009259184.1:2528389-2535166 GCF_000687185.1 Egretta garzetta
GAAAAACATTTATTAACTCACAGAGACTTTGCAATCTTGGCCTGACATAAGGCTGAAGCAGTTGCCATTTGAGTTAGCTTTTGTTCATACAACAGGTGCCACAGTCGAACCATTTTTTCTATTTTGAAGAACTCTGAGAGCTTCCTCAGAGGCCCATTGGTGCTAAAAGTGTTTGTTCGTAACCAGTGAGAGGCACTTTTTAACATGCCCGCAGTGTATCTGCAAATGAAAGGCTGGCTTCACGTCAGGAACGGTCTGGTCCAGCCAGGAATGATTAACTGGAAGTAGGAGTACCTTGGTCCTTCCCAGGACAGTTGTATAAGGAAACAAGAAAGTTTAACCTAAATATTAGATGTCCATTACATGGATCTGTGTCATAACCAAAAGCACAAGTCTCTGCTTTGGACATATCTTTGGCTATCTACAATTGTCTTCTGTACGTTCCTCCACAACACATGAAATCCCGCGGTTGCTGACGTCCAAGAAAAGACATACCACTGCTTTCACCAGGCTAGGATTTTATCCATTTTGAATATCCAGGAGATCAAAGTGAGTTACACATGTATTCTATGGATACCTCTGAGAACAGAAAAATAAATTCAAGTGACACTCAAACAAAGGATGGAAAAGAAATTAAAGGGGAAATGATGATGTATTTTTAGTTTGAATCCATCCTAAGACACCTAGAGAAAGCCATGGGAGCTTTTTTTACACTTACATATATATTCCTACCCCATTATAAACCCAAATCGTACAAAAAATAGGATCTTTAAGTATCCCATTAAGTTTTGCAAATCTAGAGGAACCCCAAAATGAACATTTTTTGTCCTGTTCCTTCAATCAGCCAGAGATATATAGGTATAAAATCTACCACCCAGTAGTTCTCAGCTACTTTCCATTGACCTGTTGCCATTCCTCTCTTTGGAATTCCCCATTAAAACACCGAAAACCTTCTCTGATACAGAAAATGTTCTACCCTTTCTTGAAGCTGACACCTGCAAAGTCGTATGCTCTTGCATGTCTGCAACCTCAACGAAATGAAAACAGAAAAAAAAAGAAAAGCTTTGCTCTCAAACCTGGTAGTACTTAATGCAGGGTTCAGTACATCATACAGCTACACCTACCACTTCTTGGTAAGGCAAAACCAATTCTTACCCTTGCTACCCATTATCAAGTGGAAGATCTTCTTCTGTAGCAATTACCCCTGAACAAAAAATGAAGCTTCCAGAAGACTGAAGATACCCTTCTGTAACCAAGGCCGTACACAGGTCTTTGCACAAGTACCCAAACTCCCTTTCTGCCTAAGGCTCGGGAACATTTGTGGACCAGAAAACAGATTAGATGTTCAACAATTTATTTTAAGTAACATCAGTTTTTAATATATTGCCTGAATAAATATTTCCATCTGTATCACACCATCAAAGAATATCAATATGAAAAATGTGGCTTTCTGTCCAAGCCATGTTATCACTTTAAGATTAATAGGTTTTTTTAATACGATAAATATTTCAGAACATAGAACTTGCGTAATAATCAGCTCTTTAAAGACTGGGACTTTTCTCGTCTACCGAGAGTCAAACAGGGACATTTACAGTGAAGTAAAAAGTTCCACTAAGAGTTCTTTAGGAAGGAGAGATTAAATTGGCTTCCAAGGTCCAGTCAGCCATCTATATGTTTCTCTGTTCAACAGTTCTTCATCTTGCTGAAACTTTTGATAGCAAGGTTGTGGTCACCCACAAATGAACAATTCTGTGTTGAGCTGATTTGTTGAAGTAACTCCAGTTAAAACACAAACATACATAAAGGCTGAAATTACGCCTTGTTATTTCAGCTACCAACACTGACATTCAACGCTTTTTTTTCCTTTTCCTTTTCTAATTACCAAGAATGTATTTGGAAAGGTTATTAAGTAAAAAGTTAAGGAGGAGATGATAAGTGTTACATTGAATCAACTCTTCTACACCACCCAACATTTCACATCTTTATCTCTCTACCGCGCCAAGGAGCAGTTTAGGCCTCCTAGTTATCAGGCACTTCATTACACCCTTTTTTTGATATGGAGTTTCCATTAAGCAAATACTTGTCACTTAGATTTTTCTTTCTTTGTCTTGTATTTTCCTAGCTATGGATTAGCAACTTCTAAAGGGACTGCAGTAAGAAAACCATATAAAAATGTGGCTTAGCATGATGTCCTTCATTAGGCTCTGTAAAAAGAGGAAATTAAGGATGAGAGTCACAGCTTGCTACTCTATATTCAATTAGGACCGGCTTCTTTGTGGCTGTGGTTCATGCAGGATGTGCAGTTATCTAATACAGCCAATTCTGGCAGCCAAACAATTAGAATGCAAAGCATAACTTAAAACAGGCTCTGGCAGTATTTTTTTTCCTTTGGTTGTGGCATCTTCAGCAGACTTAAATCAGATCATATCCTATGCTGAAATTCTGAACTCATATTCTGAAACTGAATGCAGCTTTTAAAATGCTTCATGGTGCAAAAATTGAATACTATATGACTGAAGAAAGCAAGCAAAGAAGGGCTTTGATGCCTGCACATGCACAGATGTACAAAATCTAAAAGAAAAATAATGGTGCATTTAAGCACAACATCCTAAAACTGACTCTGTTCCGTGGTGAGGTCAAAGCAGGCTCTTGTGTCAACTAATAGGTCAATAACATGCTCAAGGTGTGCAACACTCAAGCACATCAGCAACAGTAATAAGCCTTGCACATCTCCCTTCTTTTGCATGACTCGCTTTTAGCGAAGATTGTAAGAATCTGGCAGTGTCTTCCTACCTAGCAATAATCATCACCCTCTCTCCCCAGCTGGTCTGCACAGCTTCCTGATGAGGTGGCCTTGTTGCAGAGTATAGCACAAAGTCAAGTCACACGCAGATTAAAATACCTCTCTTCCTACACGTTTCCACCACAGGGCTATTTTTACCTCCAGACACACATTCTTAAGCAGCCTTCTGTTTCACTGATGATAGCTCAGGTACTTCAATGGCAGCTTGAACGGCAAAGTGAAGGAAACACAATGCCCAAACAACCTCCGTCTCCGGAAGTCTGTAAATTGCCTCCTGCCAAGAGCTAGGTAAGTATACTGGAAAACATCACTGGTTAAACCACACCACCTTATTATATTCTTTCCGGCTGCTGGCCACTGTCGGAGACAGAGTGCTGTCCTAGACTGACGTTTGTCTGGATCTGGGACGTTCTTTAGCATGTGTGCTGTGCCCCTGCACTCTGGGCTACTCATCTACTGCAAGGGGGTAAGAGTTCAAGTCCCCTTGCCTTTTCCTTTGGTATAAGGAGCATCCTTTCATCCCTCCATGCTTAGCTGGTAGAGTTTCCAGCGGTTGTATTCTTCCTTCCAAATTCTGTTTCTATTATAATTCACTCTCTCCAACGTTATTTTCAATAAAAAACCAACAAAAATATACCTAAATGAGAACATCAGGTCAGGCTATTGGACATTATCCAATGATCAGAAAGACATGTGGAGTCTTTATTAATTTCAAACTCAGCCAATTAACAAGCTACAGTGACAAGCCAACCAAACACTTTCAGAAATGACATACTTACCCTTGAGTTTGAGGTCCACATTGTGTCGCAGCCAAGGATAAACACCATAGTTTGACATGTCTTCAGGAATAGGGTGATTATATATCCAGCCATCACATGCAAATCGATAGAAGTTCTCACATGGATCTACAGATTGATTTATCTTGCTTAGGATGCCAGCAGCTGTAAAAAAGACACCACAGAAATTTTGTGGAACACTTTTTCTTAAACAGAGAACTACACGAGACCACAGTCCAGAGATGATGATTAACATTTACCAATCTCTACAACATGATGCTGACCTCTATTGCAAGCTAAGCCTTGCTGTTCTAGGACTGATGTGTCATTTTTAAAGACCCTCAAGAATACCACCCAGCTTCTCTAGCATCTAACACTGTCTACATGACAAGCAAAAAAAGAAAGACAAAATATCTGCAATGAATGTTCTTGAGTGCTGTACAGCAGTGACCGCTGAACCTAGCACTACAGGAACATGAACTGCTGGAGCCAGGCACCAGAAGACAGGCTCTCCATTGTTGCCATGATAGATTGAATTGCCTGAGGAATTTAGTAGCAATACATATCAAGCAGATTGTAATTAGCATTCCAGAAATTATGCACTGTTTACCTTTAGCTGAAAAGCTGCACAAGAAAACAAATCAAGTTCTGATCTACCATTCATGGGAAAATATAATTGTAGTATTTTCAGCTCCATTTTGTGACTGCATCTCCACCACTCACTATTGCACGTGGGACTGCAAGGTAAGAGAGATCTGTCTGACAAGCCAGAGACGTAATAGCTTTTGAGTATCTAATCACAGAATCACAGAATGGTTTGGGTTGGAAGGGACCTTTAAAGGTCATCTAATCCACACCCCCCTGCAATAAGCAGGGACATCTTCAACTACATCAGGTTGCTCAGAGCCCTGTCCAACCTGACCTTGAATATTTCCAGGGATGGGGCATCTGATGCCTCTCTGGGCAACCTGTTCCAGTGTTTCACCACCCTCGTTGTAAAGAATTTCTTCCTTGCATCCAGTCTAAATCTACCCTCTTTTAGTTTAAAATCATTACACCTTTCGTGCATTAATAGTGATTGTGGCATAAATCTAGGGTCGAGTACTGGGTTGAGTTACATGGAATATGTGGGTACTGGACATTTTTTGGCTAAATGACCATGTGTTTTGAGGCTTATCCAAATAACTGATTAAAATTCCTAGCAGGAAATCTGATCACTTTTACAGACTTTATTGGTACTATTTCTAGCATCCAGTAACTCTTCTTCATCCACTTAGAGTAACACTTCCTGTAACATTTCTGTGTCTCAGCTGTAATTCTCTCTCACACATTAGAAACTCTTAAACTGTCTACATCACAGACATTTTGGTCCTTGGCAATTTTCTATCACTCCTGAAAAGCTGTTCAGTGAGGCGGGGCTCAGGTCTCAAGACACTATGTAGTCACTACACAGGGCACTGAGCTACAACAGTCAGGTCATGGCGGGGGCCAAGTCTGCCCGGGTGCAAAGTCCTAACTTCTGCAGAGCTTACCAAAAAATCCATGTTATTTTGCATGCACATGAGAAGAAATTCAATTAAGATTCAAACTTCTTAAGTGATGTATTTTTGTTCTGAAGCTCAAGATGAAGCCTCTCTGCCGCGCCCCCCCCCCCCCCCCCCCCTTTTTTTTTTATTGGGGGCTTTGTGGGTGGCAGTGTTTTGGTTAGTCATCCCACCTTGCTTAGACATTTACACTCACTCAAGAATCAGCTCTGGAGGGTGGTGCCCAGGGAGGCCAAGAGCACTGTCAAGTGTAGCACCGAGCAGAAACAGAATGGCAAGAAACATCCTGGTAACACTGAGATCTGCAAATCTGTCAATTTATGGGGGTGTCTCAGGTCCTACCAAGCCCAGTCCCTTTAGCTCGCACTCAATCTAATAGCTGTCCCAGCTCTATAAGGGTTACCACGTGTACCTGTGTGGGGAAAAGAGCTTGCCAGTATGGAAGTAGTTGCAGGTTTTGAGTCGTAGTCACCACATTACAGTTGTGCAAATCTGTGCAAGATCTGGCTCTAAAGCATCTCTGTGCTTAACAAGTCACTTGCTAGTTTTCTGTCTCCTGGGAAGGAAACAACAAAATACACCTGTAGGCCAAATCACCCAACATTTTCTTTCCTATTAAATAAATAAAACCTATGGGAAACTTTGAGTTAACTTGTGTAGAAGGGAGTTAAACCAATTTAAAATGTGGATTTTAATTGTAGAAAATAGACAGATCTGCAGTGACATAAACAGTGACTTTTTAAAAAGGCGAGTGTGTGTGTGTCCCCCTCATTATTAATGAAGCTTTCTGAGTAACATGTATCGTGGAAAAAAATGAAACAGAATAAATATCTCACTAACATACTATAATCATGATATAATAGAGAGGATAAAATTGTTGCTTACCAGCTTCAATGCATTCTGAGGTCAAACAGTACTGTTGCTTCGGATGAAACTTTATAAGACCTTGGCTAACTGCAAAATGGAAAACCATAATGAGTTCATTTGCAATGAATTCTGACCACTGCAGCCAAATGTTGTGTACTTGACCATTCAAACATCAGTGCAATCTCTGGCCCTGATGCATCTCTGACTACACGGATTTAAAACAGTTCGAATGTGTATTAAGTAAATACTGCAGCTCATAGCAAATAATTTCCCCCTCCTGTGCCTGCTTTCTCCTCCCTCTGTCTTTGCTCGTAGGCAGCATGGCTGGCTGTCTCTCAGCGTACGTTTGCACGGTGCCTGGAGCAGCAACACTTCAGCCTCGCTCACTGACAGCAGGCGCCACCATGGTACACGCAATCTGTCGTGGTCGCTACCGTCCTCCAGAGATGCACCTTCCACAGCTGGCGATGCAACCTGGAGCTGTCTAGCCACCTTCTGCAGGGTTTCCACAGCTCCTCCCAAGCAGCCGGGGCTCGCGCTGCCCACCGGCACGACCCAGCGCCAACGGGACGCAGTCAGGGTCCCCCTTATTCCAGCCTGGAATAAACCAGACAGCAATGGGCACACGGATAGCTGTGGTTTAGAAGGCACAGTGCAGTTTCTGTCTGAACCGGCTCCCAAAAGTGCTGTAATTGTATTCGCTTCCAAAAAACCTTGCTGACAAGCACTATGAAATTATCAGTTTATTTTGCTCATCTTTTAAAAATATGTATTACAGCTGCCATTG
>NW_009259184.1:2535956-2543484 GCF_000687185.1 Egretta garzetta
GTTTTTTTCCTTGCAAACGTTGCGTTTTTGGCTTCGACGCCGTGAGGCGATGGTGGGAGGAAGAGGAGCGACCCCCGCTTTACCGGCCAATATGGAGACATTTTGGGGGCGCAAGGGTGATGGATTTTGGGGTAGAAAAAGGGGTTTTCCTGCGTTTCCAGCGGAGCAGAGGAGGGATAACTGGGGAACAGGCGGAACGCTGGACGATGGATCCACGATTGCCCCCTCCCCCCAAAATCCCCCCCCATGGGGAGAGGAGGAGAAATTCTGTCTGAACCGGCTCCCAAAAGTGCTGTAATTGTATTCGCTTCCAAAAAACCTTGCTGACAAGCACTATGAAATTATCAGTTTATTTTGCTCATCTTTTAAAAATATGTATTACAGCTGCCACTGAAACTTAAGCATAGGAATTGCTAATTTCAGACACCACTGTCAGGCAGCAAATATGCAGATAATTGATACTTGGGATTGAGGACGGGAGAGTCCCCAGGGGTAGATGAAATAAGACTCAGTAGATGTGCTCGGTAGACATAAAGAAATGTCTCATTATATCCATTATCTTAATAACTCAGTCCATGGCAAAAAGAAAAAAGAAAAACAAAAAACCAACCAACCAGCAATGGAATATATTAAGGTACCATAGCTTTACCAGTGCTGATAGTTATAAAGCAATTTCTCCTGTAGTTATATATTGTTCAAAAGGGATAGGAAAAAGTGAAATGGTATTCCAGCACAGGAAAATTTTACTATAAAGACCCTAAAGCTAGAATTGAATATAAAGCTGTTTCATCTCTTCCAACCTCATAGCTTTAATGGCAATTAATGACAGAAATAGCTGGATTTCAATCAGATTTTTTTAGAAACTCAGAATGTACCACTATTTCTGGACAACTTTACCAAAGCTTGCACTGACTCAGTGAAACACAACACCTCAACCACCTTTGTAAATTAGCCAAGGAATACATGAGATTTTGAGGTATATAAAGATTGTAATTGGAATACTGAAGAACAGCAGAAAACAGAGAATTGGAGGGCTCCAGAATATGATTTTGAGCCGCATGAAATACAAATGATGGATAATGTGCCTATTAATTAAGTGTTGCACTCCTCCCAACTCACCTTTTCCCCGCTTCAAAGTTAGCCTTTTAGAACCTGTCCAGGTCTTGAAAGTTTGCTAGATTTTTTTTTCTCAACAAAGAAGAGAAAGGAGAGAAAACCCGAGACACCATTTAATTCTTTTGCACTTGGAATGGAAAATGAGGGAGAATGAAAAAGAATCAGTAAAGAATCTGAAGTAGTCCTCGTGGTTTTGATATTAGTAAAAAAGAAAGCAAAATACCACTACAACTGGTTTTGTTCCATTTACAACTTCTTCATTACAGCAAACTTAAAAAACAAATCTTTGGCAGCAATGTTTCCCTTTTAATGAACAGCTAATTTTGATTGAAAAACTTTGCCTGGTTTTGTTCTCTTGCCTTTCTGTTGTTGCTGTCAAGAGAACTAACCAGAACATTATTAGCTACAGTTGAGCTTGTAACACCTAGTGTCCCAGCTTCTTCCTTTATAAGCCTGCTCCCAGATTCTTAAGCAAATGTGCACCATAACTAAGTTCCCCCCCAAAAATCTGAAAGGGAAAAGGGCATACAAATACGCAGATGCAAATAATGTGGATGTTCCTATAACCTGAGAAGTCCACAGAGCTACCAAGCCAGGAGGAAAGGCTACCAAATTGAGGTTCCAAGCTGCCTGACTTCTTGCCCAAGGGAACTGGGGAGCGATCTTTTTCCTTTTGCTCTGGCCCCGGCTCCTAAGGAGGAGGTGGCTCCTGTCCTTCCGCATCCCGCCCACACCCCGGCCCTGAGAGCTGCAGGCCGGACCCCGCGTGATCCCTGGTAGCTCCCTGCAGAAGTCATGGTATGCCTACAGCAGGTACGAGCAAGTAACCGCAAATAAAAATACGTGATTCTCCCCGATTTCACTTAGAGTTGTAGGAAGTCTGGGAAGAAGAAACAAGGGGAGCAGGAGAAGGCTATGCTTCAGTCCTCAGGCTGGAAGGAAGTTGTTTCAGGTCTACCAGAAAGAGCAAGCTTTGCAGATTAAATGAAAACTGAAGAAGAAAGGGTCATCTTGTGGTGCCTGAAATGTTTCACATGATCAGAAATAACGGTCTCCTTTTCTACAGCTGAACAAAACTAAAAAGGAGTTAAACTCAAACTGACAAACAAAACACCGTGTCACAATGAAACATGGAGACATTGCACTGACAAAATGTTAAGCCAAAAGAATTTAACATTTTTCCTTTATTCTTTTGGTTGAAAACCTCAGACAATTTCCAAACAAATCCTAAAAACATTTTGGTTGACCCAAGGCCAGCATTTTTATTTTCTTAGCAGTTATGCCAATGAAAATTTTGACACTGAATCCCTGGCTACAGAATAGGCCTCAGCACACTTAGAAAACTACCTCTAAGAATTAATATATTTGCTTGAATTTTCATATCTGGTCTATGGGTAAAGGACTTCTATCTCTGATAAGCTACGGTGGTAAACACGTATTGCTTTTTTACGAGCAATAAACAAAAAATCTTGTGCTAAAAAAAAGAAATAGGGTCTCTCCATTGCTCCCTGGTGTTTGATATTGTATTCTTTAAATGAAAAACTTTATTTTTCATCTAGAAAAAATATTTTCTTCTACCAAGGTGAAGGTTCAATCCTGCTCACCTTTATAAAGAGTTTTGTTGAATTGAGTGGAATTACTCACACACAGAAAAGTTACTTGCCTGCAAATGTTTGCAAAACTTGCTCTAGAACAGAAAAACACTAACCAAGTGCATGCCTGGTGCTTTAAATATTCTATAGCAAACCTGGCATCATTTCCTCTGTTGTGATTATAAACGAAGTGGACCTTCCAAACAAGATCATAAAGGATCGGAGGGAAGCATAAAATATGCTTACAGGTTAAGTTCCCTCCAGTCCAGGGAAATCTGTGTTGGTCTAAAGAAATTAAAAGTTGTGCTGAATTATTCCAAAAGAGGAGCTGTCTCTGCAGGTCCTTACAGGATACAACACTGCTTTCTCCTCTCTGCTTGGTCACAATCTGTGGGTTTGGAATCAGCCTTACTGATATGCATAAACTCACCTGTTTTTCCCCATTCTGCACAAGAACCCAATTCTGGGTAGAACACATTCAACTGAGTATCCAAATTTAAATTCAGCATTCAAAAAGTTGCATGAGCTCACGTTGCATCTTCCAGCTCTAGTGTTCCCACAAAAAAATCCCTTTCCTGACCCATTTCCATTTCAGGATAAATATAAAATGGGGGGAAAAGAAGAAGAGACCGAGATTTTCACCAAAATGCATCGTGGAGCACAAACACTGGCACCTAGCAGACAGGTTGGGGAGGGCTGCGTTTAGGTTAGCCTCGACCTTTTCACTTACCCAAGAAAAGCGCGGTGCCAAGCACAACGGTGCCGCTCACAAAGACGCCGAGGGCGATGCGTGTGGCTTTGCTGGCTGCTCTCCCGGCCTCGGGTACCGTCTCTCCTTCCATCCGGATGGCTTGGGACGTGCTCGCTCTCGCAGAAGTCTCGTTTCCCTCTGCTGCTGTGGTATCAGTATTTCAGCTGTTCAGAAACTGCACCCATGAGCTCTCCTCCTCCTCCTCTCTCCTATTTACAGCTCCAGGTTTCTGTAGTGAACCATTTCCTAGGCACTTCCTGCTCTCCCCCCCTCTCAAAGGAAAATCACGCGTAAAATAGTATCTGTCTCCTACGTTTTCCTCTGACCAGGGGGAGGAAAGGCGAGCGGTGACCACTGTGTGTACAGCCCTGGCTGCCTGTAGAGCCTCTACGAACCGATCGCTCAGCCGTCCCCTTTATCAGGGGTGCCGAACGCAAGGATTTCACAACGTTGCTGAACAGATGTTTTAACTGTTCGAACGTATAGCTGCAAAACCCTGTACAACCAGAGCGGGATGGCTGACAACTTTTACAAACACAAGACTGACGGAAGGTTTTCTTTTTCCCCCTTGCGCTTGTTTAAAAAGACCAATTATCTGCTGACTAAAGTTTTCTCCTCTTAAACCATTCCAAGCTGCATCATTTGGCTTCACCAGAAGAGATACCCACTCAGTGGGCAAATCCCTTTTTAAAGCCTCCTAAGAGCTCTTAGAATATCATGTAGCATTTTATTTTGGGAATTTGGTATGTGACACTCCGTGCCAAAAATCACAGTCATGCGGCACAAAGCAATAATCAGCACAACCTACAGAACAGCATTGCTTTAAAAGCTAGAATATTTTTTTCCAGGCAAGATATTTCAGTCTTTGCCAATATGCAATGAATCTTAGGAGATGATCCTATGCTTCCAAGTCAAATACTACTGCGAGCTTAGAGGAAAGTATCTATCTGGCACTTCAAGTTGGTGGGGGAAAAATAGAAGGTCTTATTTATATGGATTTCTCAGTTTCTGGCTTAGACTTGATGATCCTCTCTCCAAGGTTTCCCCATTCATGAAGCAACAAAAATACTCATTTCAGGGTGAATTCTCTGAGCTGACTGTGACATTCAGCCCTCTGAGGAGCTCTCACTTCCTCCGGGGCTGGGGTCCCGCGCAAAACATAAGGATGCAGGGAGAGGCAGCGCCATGCTCACGCTCCCAACAACAGTTTATGTCTCTGAGTTACTTCTGTGCAGGTTTATGAGTTATTATCTCAGCCCCCACCCATCCTAAATTGCACAAGTAGAGAGAAGAAAGGTACATGTCACAAGGTGAGTGCGATGGCAAAGTTATCAGTTGGGAGACTGCATGGGTTTTCCCTGTGAGCACCTGCACACAAGTTGTCCTGGATCCCAAAGGGGCATAAAGGGAAAACCCACTCCATCCACACGAAGATTTAGAGTTTGAAGGTCCTGAAACCCCTCACTCCTCAAACCCTTCTACAGCCTAGATGGGGTCCTGCAAAAAAAATGCCCTCATTTCTTATTCCAGTCCCTCTTTGTCAGTAAGCTCCGTGAGGGCATTCTCATCTCTGCTTGGCACAGAACAGGAAAAAAGCATTTTTTTCTTTTCACCTGCCAACTTGTCCCACATTTAACCCGTAATTTTTGACATCCCTCAGCTGAGGAAGAAGAGGGATATGATGCCATGGAACCAGGAGGACCACATACGTCCCAGGACAAGAGTTCCCATTCATGCATGACTGACTCTATGGACATTAACAGATCCCCTGGTTATAAACAATCCCCAGCACAAGTCTGTTTGAAAAGGTATTTAAGTGACATTGGTGCTACTGAGATTTCATATCAAAATCATTGGGAGTCTCAAAGGGGCTGCCAAAAGGGTAGTGTTGACACAGAAGATGCATGGACATGTTGTGATCTCAACACGTAATCAACATTGCCTGTGATCCAAACGCTGAGTAAATCTCAAAGGACCCTTTGACAAGCATTTGCTATTGGTTGCCTGATGGTTTTCATTCTCTGTGCTGAACCTATTAGACCTATGCATACTATCCATCGGCTTCCTATCCCCCCAACCAACATTAAACAATCACATCCCTACTCAAATTCCCCCATACTTTATATCTTTAAAGTTTTGCTCCCTAGAGAAGTACTACAGCCTAGCAAGTACTGAATATCATGCTCCATTAGTGTTTCACCAACAGCATTTGGCTTTCACGGTCTGATTCTCTTTCTAGGACATCAGGCCAGATACCAAGAACAGCTTTTAACAGTGCAAAGCAGCAACCGGTTATTTCCCTTAGGAAAATTGTGGGGGAAAGAGGGAAAAGGGAGACAAAGAAGCAGATAAGAGGGAGAAGCTAGACTATTCAGCCCCCTCTACCAAACAGGAACGTCAGCCAAAGCAAAGGTGAGGGCTCATCATAGCTGCAGCAGCTCTTTGGCAGGTACACAGTGCATGGCCATGCTTGCAGCTGGAGCTGCTAACAGCAGTCCTGCTGGCGTAGCCCAGTGAGGCGCTTAACAAGGCTGTGCACAGACTCTGTTAGACATTCATAAAACATTGAATGGACATAAGGAAAAAAAAAAAAGTAGTAATTAAATGCAACGTGCTCTAAATCACTCTTCATTCGCTCAGAATTGCCTCTGACCAAGATCCCGCTCTGCCACTCACAACAGTACCAGGACAATGCACAAACATTTCCACCCAAAACCAAAGACAAGAGCTGGCAAACCCTCTGGAATGTGCTCCAGGATGAACCACAGCAAAAGCGTCCCAGCTTCTAGAAAAAGTCTGCCTACATATACAAGTGTGCGTGCATGCATGTGAATGTACACTCGCAATTACAAGCCCATGCTTATTGCCTTGCTGTTGTATAAGCCGACACAATTCTTACTTCCATTGATTATGCCAGAGTCCAGCAAGAGTGCTTGAGCAGAGCTAAAATCAATAGCACTATGTCAACTTCTTCCAACATAGCTTGGTTCAAGGAAGTTCCTACTTCTTGAGATCTGATTATTCAATAGACACACAACCCCCCACCCCCACCCCACCCCGTTTGGCTTAGTTTTCACTGGCAATAGACAAAACCAGAGTTACACGGGTGTCATTGAACGTCTGGAACAGCCTGAGGTCAGCACGCGTTCAAGCCTAAGCTTGCTGGAAGACCTGCTTGCAGTGAGTCCAAGCACCGTAAAACGTTTTGTCTTTCATGCATTTAGGTGACTTAATAAATAAATTTAATACAAAATGTATTAAAACAATTACCACTATTTTTAATGCAGACAGGAAAAACAGATCAGTTTTAAGTGTAAAAACCAAAATAATGCATCTAAAACCTACTAGGTCACACTAATACGTTAGTTATAGAAGACATTTCCTCAGAAGATGCTGTCATCATGGTGCACATTAAAGACTTGCCCTGTGTGGGAGGCAACTGACAGGTTATCTTGGAGGTATTAGTCAAGCTTGACAGAAGGAGTTCACAATCAAAGCATCACAGCTTTGGTGATGCCCTCTTGAGCATTTTTAGCTCATGGTAAAAGGCAGAATAGAGCCGCTCCCACACTGCTGGAGGCAGAGCCACCAGTTACAGCTTGAGTGGCTTCAGCTGAGAAAGCGTAGAAGTACAGCCTGTGACGTTACGGGTGTATTCGGAGACGTATGCTGGCTTCGTTGAAAGAGATTGACTAGTGTGGGTCAGAGTAAAGACCGCACTTCTTTTCATTTCAAGTGTTCCACTATGGGGCCTTGAACTGTTTTTTCAAATTATGCAGCTGTTGTACCCAGAATTGGCCAACTAGGCTTTACGTACACACAATATGCCTGAGAAAAACCTAACACGTTGCATTTGAAGACAGCTTGACCATTTTCCCCTCAGATCTCCAAATCCTATAAATGATACTCTTTTGGCTACAAACCCCCCTAAACTTCCATGCTGCAGCCAACAACAACCACACTCTGGCACAAACCGGTCCTTTATTCATGTGACAGATACAGCTGGAAATCCATAACCCCATTGTTTTCCACGGGTACAGCCACATCACAGAAGGTCTCAGCGCAGCCG
>NW_009259184.1:2547995-2548887 GCF_000687185.1 Egretta garzetta
AGAAAACAACCCAAAAAAGCCAAAATTTAGGCAAAATTGTAGCCCCAAAGGCTTCTGGGAAGTGTGTGGGGGGGGTAACACCGGTGATGCGGCGTGGGAGGAAAGCGTGATCCAACAGCGCCACGTAGCGGGAAGAGCCCGGAAGGGTTGATGGATGCGAGTGGCAAGGACCCTTGGGGGGGGCAGAGGGCATCGAGGGATGATCCAAACCCTTCGGGATCCTCCCAGCTTTGGGAAGGGGTAGATCCGTGCCCAATTTGGGTGATTAATGCTCGTTAGCGGCTAACGAACACGAGTTACTCAAGCCCCCGGGGCTGTTTCCTCCTCATCGTGCCCACAGGTCAAGAACATCCCAGTTGTTCCCCAACTTGAGGATCAATGTGGATGCAGCTGAAGGCATCGAGGGTCGATCCAAACCTCTCAGGATCATCTCCACTTTGGGAAGGGGCGGATCCGTGCCCAATTTGGGTGATTAATGCTCGTTAGCGGCTAACGAACACGAGTTACTCAAGCCCCCGGGGCTGTTTCCTCCTCATCGTGCCCACAGGTCAAGAACCTCCCAGTTGTTCCCCAACTTGAGGATCAACGGGGATGCGGCCAAAGGCATCGAGGGTCGATCCAAACCCCTCAGGATCATCTCCACTTTGGGAAGGGGCGGATCCGAGCCCAATTAACGCTCGTTAGCGGCTAACGAACATGAGTTTCTCAAGCCCCCAGGGCTGTTTTCTGCTCCTCCTGCCCCACGAGGTCAAGCACCTCCCAGTTTTTCCATCCCAACGCGAACGTGGCTGAGCCCTGGCTGTTTCGGCAACGTCTCGGATTCGCCAGGAATCGCCACCAAAACAAAGCCGGGATGCAGCCAAACGCGCCCCCACCTTGGCTTTCCCCCTCC
>NW_009259184.1:2549185-2550785 GCF_000687185.1 Egretta garzetta
TAATGCTCGTTGGGGGCTACCGAACACGAGTTACTCAAGCCCCCGGGGCTGTTTCCTCCTCATCGTGCCCACAGGTCAAGAACCTCCCAGTTGTTCCCCAACTTGAGCATCAACGTGGCTGAAGGCATTGAGGGACGACCCAAACCCCTCGGGATCATCTCCACTTTGGGAAGGGGCAGATCCGAGCCCAATTTGGGTAATTAACGCTCATTAGCAGCTAACGAACACGCATTACTCAAGTCCCTGTGGGCTGTTTTTTGCTCCTCCTGGCCCACAAGGTCAAGCACCTCCCAGTTGTTCCCCAACTTGAGGATCAACGGGGATGCGGCCAAAGGCATCGAGGGTCGATCCAAACCCCTCAGGATCATCTCCACTTTGGGAAGGGGCGGATCCGAGCCCAATTAACGCTCGTTAGCGGCTAACGAACATGAGTTTCTCAAGCCCCCAGGGCTGTTTTCTGCTCCTCCTGCCCCACGAGGTCAAGCACCTCCCAGTTTTTCCGTCCCAACGCGAACGTGGCTGAGCCCTGGCTGTTTCGGCAACGTCTCGGATTCGCCAGGAATCGCCACCAAAACAACGCCGGGATGCAGCCAAACGCGCCCTCACCTTGGCTTTCCCCTTCCCTCTCCGCTTCGGCGTATCTTCTTCGTAGTCTTCATCGTCCAAATCATCCAGGAAGTCATCGGGTTCAAGAATCCGCTAGGGAAGAGGACGAGCGGTTACGGGAGACAAAAATCTCGGCATGGATCGAGGGAAAATGGGGGAAAACGAGGAGCGGGACGCGCCGGGTCGCCCGTCGGCAGCTGAACCCGTTTCAAACCCGTGGTACGGAAGGAGGGGACATTTTGGGGGAGGGAGAAGGGAGCTGGTGAGTTTTACCCCCCCCAAAACATCCCAGAAAGGGCCCAACGCGGCGCGAAAACGCTTGGGAAAAAAAGAATAATTAAGGAAAAGGCAAGAGGGAAAAGATTTTGGTGGAGCGGGACGGCCCCTCCAGCTGGAAACCGTGGCGGAAGGCTACGCTGCGATGCGCCTGGCCGAGGTTTTCCGCCCCGGGGGGAGTTTTTGGTGGCAAAAAGCAGCTCCGAGGGGGGTGGCGGGGGTTTAAAATGCGATTCGCAGCTACGAGGGGGAAAAAGGGGGAAGCTCCCGCAATCCCAACGTCAATTAACGGGCGAGTCTGACGAAGGACGGAGGTGGGGGGGGGAGGTTTTATCCAGCTCCAGGCCTTGACAGAGCCTTAATATTTAAAGAAGGTTCCGAGTTGTGCCAAACCGGGGTGAAAAGGACCTGAATTATCCACTCGAGGGAGGAAAGGGGGAAGGTCCGAGCCCCTTTTTTCTGCAGAACACAAATTTTCCCCTCAAATTCCAGGGCCAGAATCTCCCTTCCCCCCAAATTCTGGGACCAGAATCTCCCTTCCCCCCAAAATTCCGGGGTGGAATCTCCCTTCCCCACAAATTCCGGGGCCAGAATCTCTCTTCACCCCAAATTTTGGGGCCAGAATCGCCCTTCCCCCCCAATTCCGAGGCCGGAATCTCCCTTCCCCCCCAATTCTGAGGCCAGAATCTCCCTTCCCCCCCAATTCTGGGGCTGGAAT
>NW_009259184.1:2551609-2553316 GCF_000687185.1 Egretta garzetta
AAGATGTGGGTGGGGTGTTGCCCCCCCCCCAAAAAAAAAACCCCTCATTACGGCGTGGAGAAGGCGGTGGTGGGAAGGATTTACCTGGTTTGATAGAAGGGAAGGAAAGCCTCGGGTCCTCCGGAGGATGAGCACGACGTTTCTTCCTCCAGCGACGCGCGGGGTAGGGGTAAAGCTGCCCAGCGGCTAAACCTTTAATAAATAAAAAAAAACCCAAAACAAAACACAAAAATTATCCGAGGTGACGTCAGGCACCCGCTCCCTGGTCCCCGAGCCGGCGTTTTCCCGGCGTACCTGGCCCTCGGTGACGTTTTTCCATCCAGATGTAGCAGTTGCTTTGGGCAACCCCGGTCTGGGAATCGAGGAAAGGGAGGCGGACGCTCCTCTCGGCGCACAGGCGGGCGTTGTAGTTGTGGCACTGCTCCATGGCATCCCGGTAGTACTGCTCCCCGAGGCTGGAAAAAAAACCCAAAAAAAAAAAAAAAAAAAGAGGTTTAACGCTCATCCCCATCACCCCCAGCCCCAATTCCAGCCCCGGCACCTGATCCACTGGGAAAAGGAAACCCCACGGCTCCTCCGCCGGATCCCGGAAGATCGTCGCCGCGAGGTTAAGACGCGACTCGCCGCGAGATCCGGCGCGGTCCCCCTCGCCCAACGGAAGCACGGAGACACCATGACAGCCTTCCTTGCCGGCGGCGGGCGCAACGGGGCGGCGGTGAAGCCCCCCGAAGCCCTTTTGGGAGAAGTTCCTAACGGATCCGAGCGGCCGCAGGCATCGCTTCGGCTTCCTTAATGGCGTTTAATCGCGCGTTTAATCGCACGGCCTCACGGCGCCGCATCCTTACGTTGTTCCTTCAAGCGGAGACCGTCTGTAATTACAATAATTTGGAAGGCGGTGGGCGCGGGGTAGGGAGAGGGGAAGGGCTGAGAGTCCGTTCGGTTGCCGGAGACGGAGCGTTCCCCTTCCCGGTGCCGGCAGAGGAGACGCGCTCCGTTTATCACAGAATCACACAGAATCACAGAATCGTAAGGGTTGGAAGGGACCTCAGGAGATCATCTAGTCCAACCCCCCTGCTAAAGCAGGCACACCTAGAGCATGCTACACAGGACTTCATCCAGGCGGGCTTTGAATATCTCCAGAGAAGGAGACTCCACAACCTCCCTGGGCAGCCTGTTCCAAATTGGTAATGGGGGGGGAGGTTTATTCCAGCGCCAGTAGAAGTCGGATGCGCGGGGAAGACGGCCAGAGGGAATCCAACAGGCAGAGAGGGAGTAATTAAGATGATGATATTGGTAAATATTAAATGCAAATGAGGATTGCTGTGCTCGTTTCCTTACGGAGCCCGGTCGGCCGGAGCTGGGATGGAGAAAAGGGGTTGGTCGCCTGAACAAGCCCAACTCTCTCAGCCTTTCCTCGTAGGGGAGATGCTCCAGTCCCTTTATCATCCTAGTTGCCCTCCTCTGGACTCTTTCTAGGAGTTCCTCGTCTTTCTTGAACTGGGGAGCCCAGAACTGGACACAGTACTCCAGGTGGGGTCTCACCAGGGCAGAGTAGAGGGGGAGGAGAACCTCCCTCGACCTGCTGGCCACACTCCTCTTAATACACCCCAGGATACCATTGGCCTTCTTGGCAATAAGGGCACATTGCTGGCTCATGGTCAGCTTATTGTCCACCAGGACTCCCAGGTCCCTCTCAGCAGAGCTGCT
>NW_009259184.1:2554166-2554962 GCF_000687185.1 Egretta garzetta
TGGGATGGCGGGGGGAGGGGAACGGGTGGGCTTAATGAGCTTGAAGGGCTTTGCCAACCCAAACGTTACAATGATTCTATGACAGAGGTGATTTTGGAAGGGGGGACAACGCCCCAGCGGCGATTAAATCCAGGAGAAAGGTCCCAAATTCCCTTTTCTCTCCGCTGACTGCAGAGGGAGCCCAAACCCCAGGCTCAGGCACAGGCAACCGTCATGCTGGAGGAGTTTTGGGGGCGTAAATCCCTCCCTGGCGCTTGTAATTTCCTCCTAAATCACCGCGCCGCTCCTCGAGAGCTCAGTTTGCGGCCCCATAACCCACAAGGCAGAGCCCAAAAACTTCCTCATCTCCTCCTTGCCAAGAGGAGGAGGAGGAGAACTTGGTGTTTCTGGGAAAACAAACCCAAAAAGAGTTTGGTCACTGAACTTCGTTCTCTCCCACTGGCTTGATCTCAGAGTTTGGGGAGGAGGAAAAAGAGGCAAACAGCCCCCGAAACAATAATTTGCGGTGGGTTTTAACCGCAAATTAACGGATTGCTCCGGGGCTGGGGGAGAAAGGCACCAGGATTTGGCTTCGGCACCTAAAAAAACTTTGTGGAATGGGTTTTAAAGCGCAACCGGAGCGCGGAGGGGCTGGAGAAGGACATCAGGACGTGGTAAGAGGGGAGATCTCGGCTCCAGCTCCCCACGGACAACCCCGTAACCTTCCCTTCCGCTACCGGGAGGTCACCGTCCCCCAAACCCAAGGGGCACTTCCAGGCACGGCCGCTCGCCGATCCCCAGGCGCAACCGCAAAGCA
>NW_009259184.1:2554992-2556444 GCF_000687185.1 Egretta garzetta
GCGCCGAATGCGCAAGCCGAGAGCTAACGAACCCGATGATTGCTCCCCCGGCGTGGCTTCGAGCTGCTAAGCGTGGCCTAAGTGCCCTCAAGAGCGGCTTCCCGTAAAGCGCGTCGCGTCGGCGGATCGCTGCGGGAATAACGGGGTGGGTTTATGCGCGTTCACATCGGCGGGAGGAGATCACGGCACGGAAATGGTGGAAAAAAAAAACCCAAAATCCTGCCAGGCTCCTCTCCATCGTCCTCGCTGGCGAGCCGCGACCACAAAAAATCCATCCCCGAAACCCAAGGGCAGCTTCTAAAATAAATAAAAATAGGTTTGCGTGATGAAGTCGGGTAAGGCGCGATGCTGTTTCGCCGCTCAACTTCACCGAAAGCTGCCGATCCGCAGGAGCGCCGGCAAAGCCGTGGGGTTGCCAAGCGTCCGCTTGTCGATTCGGGGCCAAAAGAGTCTGGAAAAGGTATTTTGTGACTCACGGTTTGTGCTTTTCTCGGAAACGATCGAAGAAAGGGGTCGCAAAAAAACCCAAACAAACCACAACCCCCCTGAGGCAGCACCTCCGCCCCTGTGCTCGGCCGGCCACGAGTTTCTCCAGCAGCTTCGTTAACGGTGGAAAGGCTGCAAGACGGATGGACGGACGGACACAGGGCTGTCACCTGTCTTAACGAAGCCCAGCTCATCAGAGGAGCCCTCTGCGCCTCTTAAGGAACCCTCGTCTCATGGGAGAAGACCTGGGGGGGGGTGTGGGGGGGGTGTGCAAATAGCACCCAGTTTTGCACCGACACACCACGAAGAACGGGAGGGTTTGGAGGAAACCGCAGCAGGGACACAACGGTGGCGCGGGCGAGGCGTCGCCAGCTGAAGGGAGACGCCAAAAAATCCAGGGAAATGCCAAAAAAAACCCCCTGGAAATGCCAAAACCCCCCCAAAAAGCACCAAGAGACGCCAAAAAAAGGGTCAACAAACATCTCCAAGTCCACAAATCCCATCCAGGCAGGACATGCCTCCCTTATAGGGGTGCATAGGGGACCTCCCGTGCCCCCCTTGCTATAGCAGGGTGGATGGTGGGGGGCTCTATACCTCTCCAAGGGTATATATGCCCCGCCCCACCCCTTGTAGGGCCCTATAGGGGGTAGACCCCCTACCCTTAGCCTACCTGGGGCTATATAAGGGACCCCCACCCCTGGGGATCTATAGGGCCCCTCTCATAGGGTCATATAGAGAGGGGAGCCTCCATCTCTAAAGGGTATATTGAGGGGTCTCCCCGCTCCCAGGGCTCTATAGGGTACTGTAAGGTAATGCCCCCCCCCCCCCGAGGACATATGGGGCCATATAGGGGGGGCGTCTCACTCGTAGGGCCCACACAGGGCCATATAGGGGAACATCCACACTCAGGGCTCTATAGAGCCCCCCTCACTGGGCCAAATGGGGAAGCGGGGTGGGGGACACCTG
>NW_009259184.1:2559827-2560064 GCF_000687185.1 Egretta garzetta
GGGGAGGTGAAGGTGGAGGAGTGAAGAGCTGGGGTGAAGGGAAAAGGGGTAAGAATAGAGGGGGGAGGGATGGAAAGGGAGGATGAGGAAAAGGGGATGAGGGCAACTGGGAGGGATGAAGGGTGTTTGGATGGAAGGATGGGGAAGGAGGAGTGTGGCGGACCGGGGAGGATGAAGGAGGTGATGTGGAAAGAGGGATGAGGGTTGGGGGAGGACGAAATGAGGGATCAAAGAGGG
>NW_009259184.1:2560142-2560512 GCF_000687185.1 Egretta garzetta
CTCCCACCCCACCCCACCCCCAGCCTCTTCTTCTTTAGAAATTCATGCAGAAAATTGAAAATTTGGAGCCTTTTTCCCTTTTTATCAAACCTCAGTTAACCAGCGATTGCAAAATTCATCCTGCAGGGTGGAGGGGCAGACACGAGGTTGCCCGCGTGCCCCGTGGCAAGCATGGTTTGACCAAAAAGAAGTCATCCAGGTGAATTCCTCTCTTTATTTTCTTTGTTATTTCCACTTTCTCTGTGTTTAATTTTTTTCCCCACGTGCTGAGAAAGTTGCTTTTTCTCCTTTACACCTTAGCTTAAACCTTCCTCCCCACCCTTCCTCCTCCCCTTCATCCCGCGCCGGCTGTTCGTGTGCGCGCGCAGCC
>NW_009259184.1:2564628-2568258 GCF_000687185.1 Egretta garzetta
TGAGGGGTGGTTGTGTCAAGCACAGGCGGAGGGGAGGGGGGAGGCGTGTTGCAGCCAAGGAATGTCACCTTTTCACCATAGAAAAAACCCCAAATCCAGCAATTTAAAGCATCCTTTAACCCTTTTTAATGCCAGCTCCCGTTTCTCTTCCAGCTATCGGGGTTGAGCTGTCGGCTCGGGAGGAAAGCGCCCTTCCAGCAGGATGTGGACGGATCCGCCGGGACGTAGCTGGAAGGCGTTGAGAGCCGGGAAGGTGCCAAATTGAAGCCGTTAGCGCCCCAAATTCAGCCCCTGGCTTTGTAATACCAAGTGGAAGGAGGGGGGAGGAAAAAAAAAACCCCACAATAGGGAGAAAAATAGGGATTTTGGCCGTTAACCCCCATGGCGTTCTGTCGAAAGGCGGGGCCTTGCCCGGATCCGGTGGCGATTTCTCGGTGAGGTTTTGTAACCCCTGACGATAATTAGGGGTGGGAAACTCAATCCTCCTCCTCCCTGGCTTAATTTAATTCACTAATTAAGGTGAAATCCATGAAAACAAGCACCGCCGCATTGTCGCGACCCACCCCACCCGCGGGTATTGGGCCAGAAAAAACAAAACCCAGCACACAAAGTGCTCTAAAAACCGCCCAAAACGACCCATTCTGGCCTTTTTTTATTTTATTATTTTTTTTTTTCTCCCTTGACCAAACAGCAGCTGCGGGGGCTCGTAGCAAATGAAGAGGGGGATTGGGAAACCGAGCCGGGCTCCTGCTCCGAGCCACAGCCAAATAGGTCATCACCGGGGTGAATTAATTACAAACGATGATCTAAACAACCCCTCCCCCCCCAGTCGCATCGCTGGAATTATTTCCGGAAAGAAAAACCCTAAAATAAATAAAAATGAGTCGTCGTTAGGTGGATGGGTGGTGTTTGGAGGAAGCGCCGTCAGCAGGGTCGAAGCGTAACAGCGTAAAACCGAATGAAACCCAGCGGCTGCCTGGATCGAGCTTAATTAACCTCATATTCTTAATTGTTTTGAGGACTGAAGGCTTGAAAAAGAAAAAAAAAAACGGGTTTAACCCCAAATCTTTGGCGTTTCCACCAAAACAAAGTGGTTTGGTCGTAGAGTCGGGAGCGAGCGCGCCCGCCGGACGCGGATGGGCGGGAGTAAGCAAGAGCCGGGACGCCGTTGTGTGGTCACGAGCTATGAGCTCATTAACCTAATGACTTGTTAATTAACAATACCTGTACAAAATGGCAATCGATGATGTAAGGAAATAACGAGGGCCGGCTCCAGCAAGCCACTGCGTTTAAGAGGTGCCTTAATTCCTTCTTGGGGGGGGGACACACACGACTCCCAGCCTCGTTCTGGGCTTAAAAGTACCAGAAATGGTTAAAAATGCTGCGGTTTAATTAATGACAGCCTCTAGGAAACGAGGTGACACCGTTACTGCGTCCAACAGGCTTCTCTTGTCCTCGATTGCGAGATCGGGAAGGAGAATGAAAGCCCTCGCGGCCGAGCGTTAAGGTCTCGCACCCCGACGTCAGCAGAGTTGGCGTTTCCAGTGCTTTTTGGGTGGGTTTTTTTTTTTTTTTATTATTATTTTTTTTTTAAAAAAGCAGAAGGGATTCGCATTCCTTTCCGCCTGCTGAAGCCTCTCACCCCCTCCTTCCCTCCGTCCACCCGAACAATCCCCGATTGATGGAGACGGCGTCTCTTCAGGAGCATGAATTTCACCCCCGGCGCGCAGGAATCCGGACGAGTGGTCGCTCACCCTTCACATGATTTTTTTTTTTTAATGTGTTTTGCATCTTATTTACGACTTTAAATTCCAACCCCGAGCTCCAGCCACGGATTTCGTTGCCAAAATACAGCCCGAGACGGGGGTTTTTTTAGCGTCTCCGCAGAGACGATGCAACATGAAAGCCCTGAGGGAGCCTTTTGCTCCACAGCGCCTGGATTCACCGATTTGTGGGATCTTTTAAAAAAAAAAAAAAATTAAACCAAGCCGAAGGCTGATGTTTGACATCACCTTGACGCTTCGGGTGGTTGGCCAACAGCGTCACGCCTTCGCCTCCACTCAGTGCAAACCTCCGCCCCTCTTCAAGCGAAAAATAAACCCCAAAACAACCCCAAAACTCCTCCCGATTGAGACATTTGGGAATTCCACCGTCGCTGTTTCACCCCGTCCAGCACAACAAACGTTCATAACGGCGCTGTGTCTCTTCTTGTCTACCGGTGGGCGCCACGTCTCATTGTCTACCGGTTGGCGCGGTCCTACGGTTCAATCCATCGCTAGAGGTGGTTGATACAGTCCAGTGGCGATACAATCCGGCAGCAAGCGCCGCCTGTTTTGTCTTGGCTTCGCCGCATCTCTTATTGTCTGCTGGTGGGCGCCATGTCTCTTACTGTCTACTGGTTGACGTGGTCCTATGGTTCAATCCATCGCTAGAGGTGGTTGATACAGTCCAGTGGCGATACAATCCGGCAGCAAGCGCCGCCTGTTTTGTCTTGGCTTCGCCGCATCTCTTATTGTCTGCTGGTGGGCGCCATGTCTCTTACTGTCTACTGGTTGACGTGGTCCTATGGTTCAATCCATCGCTAGAGGTGGTTGATACAGTCCAGTGGCGATACAATCCGGCAGCAAGCGCCGCCTGTTTTGTCTTGGCTTCGCCGCATCTCTTATTGTCTGCTGGTGGGCGCCATGTCTCTTACTGTCTACTGGTTGACGTGGTCCTATGGTTCAATCCATCGCTAGAGGTGGTTGATACAGTCCAGTGGCGATACAATCCGGCAGCAAGCGCCGCCTGTTTTGTCTTGGCTTCGCCGCATCTCTTATTGTCTGCTGGTGGGCGCCATGTCTCTTACTGTCTACTGGTTGACGTGGTCCTATGGTTCAATCCATCGCTAGAGGTGGTTGATACAGTCCAGTGGCGATACAATCCGGCAGCAAGCGCCGCCTGTTTTGTCTTGGCTTCGCCGCATCTCTTATTGTCTGCTGGTGGGCGCCATGTCTCTTACTGTCTACTGGTTGACGTGGTCCTATGGTTCAATCCATCGCTAGAGGTGGTTGATACAGTCCAGTGGCGATACAATCCGGCAGCAAGCGCCGCCTGTTTTGTCTTGGCTTCGCCGCATCTCTTATTGTCTGCTGGTGGGCGCCATGTCTCTTACTGTCTACTGGTTGACGTGGTCCTATGGTTCAATCCATCGCTAGAGGTGGTTGATACAGTCCAGTGGCGATACAATCCGGCAGCAAGCGCCGCCTGTTTTGTCTTGGCTTCGCCGCATCTCTTATTGTCTGCTGGTGGGCGCCATGTCTCTTACTGTCTACTGGTTGACGTGGTCCTATGGTTCAATCCATCGCTAGAGGTGGTTGATACAGTCCAGTGGCGATACAATCCGGCAGCAAGCGCCGCCTGTTTTGTCTTGGCTTCGCCGCATCTCTTATTGTCTGCTGGTGGGCGCCATGTCTCTTACTGTCTACTGGTTGACGTGGTCCTATGGTTCAATCCATCGCTAGAGGTGGTTGATACAGTCCAGTGGCGATACAATCCGGCAGCAAGCGCCGCCTGTTTTGTCTTGGCTTCGCCGCATCTCTTATTGTCTGCTGGTGGGCGCCATGTCTCTTACTGTCTACTGGTTGACGT
>NW_009259185.1:0-3009 GCF_000687185.1 Egretta garzetta
GTTGCCAGCCGGGTTAAACCACGACATCCAGCAACCTTAATAGCATAAAAAGAAGTCAATGGTACAGTAGACAGACCTTCCCAACATGGTTCAAATTGATTTTTACAATTGAAGTTTTTTACATAAACCTTGTCTCCTGGTTGGATATTATGGACTTGAATCTCAGGCGATACTCCCTGATACTAATAAGCATGGTTGCGCATATACAGTAAATATTGAGTTTTTTGTTCATCTCCATCCAAGAGACTGTTTTGTGCTGGGACATGTGTTCCTGGAACGACGAGAACCCTCCCACAAAGAATCGCAGCTGGAGAGACTCCAATAGGCTGTCTTGGAGTGTTTCTGATATCCCATAGTACCTAATTTAGAGCTTCTGACCATTTCAATCCCATCTGTTCATCTTTCTTCTTCTTGAGTTAGTGCCATAATAAGAGTCGTTTGTCTGGCAGCAGCTTTTGCAGCTTGGTCTGCTAAGTGATTCCTGCGCAATATTGCATCTTTCTTACCTGTGTGTGCTTTGATGATATATATTACTGCTATTTCCACAGGCAGTTGTGTTGCTTGAAGTAAGGCTTTAATCTGTGTTCCATGAGCAATTGTTTTTCCGCTGATGTTTAAAATTCTCTTTCCCCCAAAAAAAAAAAAACCTGTAGCATGACAAACTCCAAAGGCGTATTTTGAGTCAGTATAGATATTTGCCCTTTTATTTTTTGCATATATCTCTGCTTTGGTCAAAGCAATTATTTCAGCTCCCTGGGCCCCAGTGAGGGAGACAATGGATTTGCTAACAAAACTACCATCTCTGTGGTAACAGCAAATGCAATCAATCATTTCTGTCCTCGTAATATGACGAGCCATTGGTGAAGAGATTCATGTCAGGGCTTTCTAAAGGTTGATCTTTGAGGTCATCACGCAATCTGCCAGTAAAATTGAGCACTTGCAGACAATCATGGTTATCTTCTTCCCCATCACTATGTAAAGGTAACAGGGTAGCAGGATTTAAAGTATTGCACCTTTCCAGTTTCAAATTGTCAGCTAATAATAATGTCAGTTCACACTGATGTGCCCTTTGAGGTGAAAGTGATTTTTCAGCATATTGTGTTAATAAAATTTCCACTTCATGGGGTACGCATACAGTAAGTGAGTGACCTAAAACTATTGATCTAGATTTCTTTACCATTTCCACAGCAGCAGCGATTGCTCTAATACAGAAAGGTGTAAATTTAATTACACTATCTAGAGAGGCAGAAAAATAAGCTATGGGCCTCTCATAGGGTCCCCAAGTTTGCACTAATGCTCCTTTTGCTATTCCCTTTGTATCATCACAATATAGTTTTGTTGTGGTTTAACCCGGCTGGCAACTAAGCACCATGCAGCCGCTTGCTCACTCCCCCCTCCCTATGTAGGATGGGGGAGAGAATCGTGAAGGAAAAAAAAAGGTTAGAGCCATGGGCTGAGATAAAGACAGTTTAATAAAAGAAAATAATAATAATAGGATTAATGAAAGTGATAAGAGAATATACAGAATATACAAAACAAATGATGCACAATGCATCTGCTCACCACCGGCCAACCGATGCCTAGCCCATCCCGAGCTGCGATCTGTCCCCGAACTGCAATCACTCCCCGAGCTGCGATCCCTCTCCTCGTGACCGACTGACCGACTAACCCCCCTGAGCATGACGTTATATGGTATGGAATAGCTCTTTGGACAGTTTGGATTAGCTGTCCTGGCTTTGCTTCCTCCCAGCTTGTTATGCACCTGGCCGAGCAGGAAAAGCTCAAAAAGTCCTCGAGTAGTCTGAGCACTACTTGGCAACAACTAAAAACTTCAGTGTGTTGTCAACATTCTTGTAGTACTAAATCCAAAACACAGCACTATGCTAGCTTCTATGAAGAATAGTAACTCTATCCGAGCCAAAACCAGGACAAATTTAAAGGGTTTGGTATAATCTGCAAGAACTAAAGCTGGTGCATTTAAAAGTGCTGATGTTAGAGTTTTGAAGGCTTTTTCTCTTTCTGGACCCCAAGCAATTTGTTCTATTTCTTCATTTCTAGTGGTTTCATGTAGAGGTTTTGCAATTTCACTAAATCCTGCCCTAGAAAACCCCTCAGCTGTTTCTTTGTGATAGGTCTTGGCAGTTCCTGTATTACTTGTATTCTTTCAGGGTCTATTTCTCATTTTCCTGGACTTAGGAAAAATCTCAAATATTTTACTTTTATTTGACAAACTTGTAACTTAGACGGAGAAACTCGGCAACCTTATTTTAACTTTGCATCAGGTTGAAAAAATATTTGGAGGGAAATTTTAGGTGCTCAAGAAAGCCAAATGTTCTTGCACGGTACTATGGAATAAACACTTCCTCTGGAATGAGAGGTTTCATGACTGGAACGAGAGCTTTCATGAAAAATTATTGTCCTTTTCCTGATAGTCTGTGGTTGGCATTTTGTTGAGGAGGGGGAGTGAGAGAGCGGCCTGGTGAGCACCTGGGAGGCAGCCCAGGTCAACCTACCACACATGTCCACATGCCTTTTGAATAGCTCCAAGGCTGGTGACTCCACAGCCTCTCCGGGCAACTTGTACCAGTCCTTAGTCACCCTCCCAGAAGTAAAGCATTTTTTCTTCACCCCTACTTGTCAGGGGACCATCTTCAGCAAGCATTGGTCCAATGCTTTCTTGAGACCTCCTCTTGCTCTTCACATACATAAAAAACCCCTTCCTGTTGTCTGGCACAAATTTAATGACCAGCTACAATTAGGCCAGATGTAGCACTGTTCACTACAACACCCTGAGCCCTGACATTCAGCCAGTTCTTCAACCAGCCCACCATCAAATTCAAGCTGGGAAAGAACAGCCAGCTCCATGCAGCCAAGACAGCAGACAGCCCCTTGGTGGAACAAGAGTTGAACCCAGAGGGCCAGATAAAACCTCAGCTTTTTCACCCACATTCCCCCCATTCTCCATCACCTCTCTTTTCCTCTCTGAGCCCTACTGGCAGCAGGCATGCT
>NW_009259185.1:3057-13422 GCF_000687185.1 Egretta garzetta
AAAAGAATTCAGAGAGACTTGCTTACCTGCCTTAATGAGAAAAGGTTTCCAGGGATATGGAACTGCTGGGTTTCTCCTCCTTGCCAGAGAAACTAAACTTCCACCTGCAGAAGGGAAGGGAAATGAGAAGAGCCAGGTACTGAAGTTGAAAATTGCTCTTTCTCTGCCCCAAAGTCACTTCTCTGCCTGCAGGTCACACCTCGTCTTCCACAGGAGGGATAGATTGTAATGCTGAAGGTGATCAGGTGCAAAGTGAGATTCAGTCTTAGGGACACTGAAGGACAACCACCAGTTGTGCTGCATGCCCACTGCTTAGCACCAGAAGAGAGCCTTCCTCAGAATTAATGCCAGATGGCCCCTGCCTTGTGATTGCATGTGATACTTTAATTCTAAGTCCCTGAGAGGTCTGTAAGGAGCCAGGAAAAGTTCAAGCCATGTACCACCACCCAGGAGGGAACCCAGGTCACTGGTGAGCTGACCAGCCCCAGTAGGGTCATGGTAGTCCTTGTAGGATTAGGGGAGGACGGAGCTTTCAAGCTGAATCTTCTGGGGGAGGCAGGGCCTGGATTTCAGCATGCATGTTCAAAGGCAGTTGCATTGCACGGGGAAACAAAATGTGCAGGAACAGCTTGCGAAAGCTGCCAAGAGACTGGGGTGAGTTCCTATGCCAAAAGATGTTGTGCATGCTTCCCCTCTAGCCTGACCCCTGTTATAGAATCATAGACTGACAGGATCATTTAGGTTGGAAAAGACCTTTCAGATCATCAAGTCCAACCGTTCCCCTAACCCTGCCATCCCACCACTAAACCCTGTCCCTGAGCACCTCATCTGCCTGACTTTTAAATACCCCCAGCAATGGGGACTCGACCCCTTCCCTGGGAAGCCCCATCCAGTGTTTGACAATCCTTTTGGGGAAGAAATTTTTCCTTATGTCCAGCCTAAACCTGCCCTGGAAAAACTTGAGGCCCTTTCCTCAACACCTATCCTATTGCAAATTACCAGAGAGAAGAGATCAACACCCACCTCATTACACCCTCCTGTCAGGCAGTTGTAGAGAGTGATAAGGTCTCCCCTCAGCCTCCTTTTTTGCCACACTAAACAACCCCAGGTCCCTCAGCCGCTCCTCGTAAGACTTGTGCTCCAGATCCCTCACCAGCTCTGTTGCTCTCTTCTGGACATGTTCCAGCAACACCATGTCTTTCTTGTGGTGAGGGGCCCAAAACTGAACACAGGCAAACCCATCCTGCAGCAGGGCTTTTTCTCAGACACAGAAAAGTTCCCATATCTGGCAGATAGAGCCTGGGGTCTCAGAAAGACCATTGCAAGGACTGCATTGAAGACTGAGCGAAACCAGCAGGAAATTGGACTAAACTCTGGATTGAGCCAGAGCTGTGAAGCCAAGATAGAGCTGCTTTCAAGGAAACACACTTCTCCCACTAACAAACTCTCTTGCCTTTAAGGTACCAGTGAAGCAGTCCTTGACATACCGGGCCCCCAAGGGCAAGGGCTTGAGCTTGCCTGCAGATCACATGGATGGTTCGCAAACCTTCTGTCCAGTGGAATGCTGAGAATAAGCAGAGCCTGTCTCCAGACACTGCAATACACCAGGATAGGAAGCAAGTCTTCAGCATGCTGAGTCAAGTAACAGTTACAGAACTTGTGGGAAAAGTGACCTCTGAAATCCTGAAACCCCAGCTGCAGACTGAGAAGAAAGCTACTGTGCACCTCTCAGGTGAGTCACATTGTCCCAAGAAGTCTTTGCTGTTGACTCATTGTCCTAGGAGGACATTGGCCTAGCAAGGCCCTTTCCAGTGCCAGGGACAACAACAGCTCTCCAGTGCAGCTAGATGGCCCCCAGACCACTATGGGTAACTGCAAACAGGACAGGTTGGAATGAGAAATCATAGAATCATAGAATCATAGAGTGTTTAGGGTTGGAAGGGACCTCTAGAGGTCATCTAGTCCAACCCCCCTGCAGTGAGCAGGGACACCACTCCCTGAGAAGGGTCCTTCCTGCCCTAGATGTTGCATGCATCCCTAGAGAAGGCAGGTGCTGCTCTTCAATGACGGACAGCTGTTATACTGTTCTCTTCATTGCTTCTCACGTTGGCTGCCAATGATTTTCTGCGATTTAGAGGTAAGGGGACTTTGTTTTCTGCCTCATTGAAACCTCCCCACGAAGGATAAAGAGTCATTGAATAGGTGGTGAAAATTTGGTCTGAGTTTCTTGGTCCCTGACTGCATAAAGACAGAGGACAAAGTGAAAACCATTTCCAGATTCCGCCTTAAGGGAAACATTGAATTCCTATGAGGTGAGGATTTGTGAGGGGGAAAAAGGAAGAAATATAAAGCACCCATTGCAGAGCCCTAAGAAGGGACCCTCTGCAATGGAGTTAAAATCAGAGATTTTGGGCAACGTCATTACAGATAGTTGATCTCCATTTCAAGGAGGTGTAGAGGGATTTCTTGAACAACAGGGCCACAATGTGTTGTAGAGCTATGTGGACAATCCAGTTGTGTGACTGACATGATAAAGGAGGCTATTCCTGGAGTTAGGTTGGCACAAAAACAAAGAAGGGGGGATTGTGGATACATTCCTAGCAGAACAAGGACATCAGGTTCTGATAGGGTCGGAATGCTCTTAAAGGGGAAATGCTTAGCCAGTGTACAGGACGCTATTAAAGGGGAAATGCTTAGTTACTAGAATAGAGAAGCAGTAACCGCAAGTAGGGCAAAGTAACCAATGAGTGAGGCTTTGCTGTATATATCCAATCGCTATTAGAGGAGAAGTGTATGGACAGTGTGTTACACCTATGAAATTATTGCTTATGCTGTGTGAGCCCTGCTCTGCTCTATAAGTATACCTACACTTTGCAGTAAAGTTGAAGCATTCTCTATACTCCTGTGGAGACTGTGTCTGCTTTCTAAAGCTCCCCTCTTTTCTTGGTAAGCCTACACAAACTGGTCGCCCTGTTCAACAGCTTAAGGGAGAGGTGGGATGTGAGCACACAGAGTCTGACTGTAGCTCTGGAAAACACGTAGAAGCACCTCAGAGAGCTGTTCAGAGAACACGGCAGAGGAAACATTGTTTGCTAAACTTTTTCTTTGTTGTGTGCTTCCAGAGACCCTGCGTATGCTTGCCAGGAGCCATTTCAGCTGTGGGGAGCACACTTCCTCTGGAATGAGAGCTTTCATGAAAAATTGTCCTTTTCCTCATAGTCTGTGGTTTGGCATCTTGTTGAGGAGGGCGAGTGAGAGAGTATACTTGGCAGGCATCGGGCAGCCAGCCCAGGTCAACCCACCACACATGTCCACATGGCTTTTTATTAGCTCCAGGGCTGGTGACTCCACAGTCTCACCAGGTAACTTGTACCAGTCCTTGGTTGCCCTCCCATCAGTAAAGTGTTTCCTGATGTTGAGAGGGAACCTCCTTTGTTTCAGTTTGTGCCCATTGCCTCGTGTCCTGTCACCAGCACCACTGGCAAGAGCCTGGCTCTGTCCTCAGTGCACCCTCAATTCAGGTATTGATACATGTCGATAAGATCCCCCCAAGCCTTCTCCTCTCTCAGCTTCTCTAGGGTTTTCCTCCTGCAGAGATGCTCCAAGCCCCAAATCATCTGTCTGACCCTTCCCTGGACTCTCTCCAGTATGCCCATGCCTCTCTTACCCTGGGGAGCCCAGAACTGCAGGTGTCGCCTTTCCAGTGCTGTGGAGAGGGGAAGGATCGTCTCTCTCAACCTGCTGGCAATGCTCCTCCTAAATGCAACCTAGGATACCATTAGCCCTCTCTGTAGTAAGGGCATATTGCTGGGCTCATGGCTAGCTTGGGCTCATGGCTGAACCAGAAGGCTTAGATTCTCTCCTGCATCTCCTGGTCCTTAGGATTGTTCCTCTCCAGTGGCAAGACTTTGCCCTTCTCATTTGTTGAACTACACGAGGTTCCTGTCAGCCCATTTTTCCTGCCTGTTGAGGTCCCTCTGCTGGATGGCAGCATGAGAGTCCATGACCATGATGTATCAGCCACACCGCCCAGTTTGGTATTATCAGCAAATTTGTTGAGGGCACACTCTGCCCCACATTTGAGATCAGTAATGAAGATGTTGAAGAGGGCAGGAGAAGTTGAATCATCACAGGAGAACAGGGTTAGGAGTAAAGCCTTTTAATGTTCATCATGACTGCATGTCCCCCAAAGTGCTACAGCTGGAACAACCCAAGGGGTCTGTCAGTCCTTCCCACATGTCTCCAGACCTCCCATGTTGCACAGGAGGGTGGGAAGGGCAGTTGGGGTGAGTCAAAATCCAAATAATCTCCATCAGAGGTTGCTCCACCCTGGCTTTATTGTCAGCATTTGCACTTGTGTCTTCATTGTGCTTGGCAGAACCAGGGTTGGCACCGTAATGTGGGGAAGTGTGCTTGCATTTGTGCCACTGAGAAAGAGCAACGTCTTTTTTTGTGCTGAAGATAAATGGGCACCTCAAGGGTGGAACAAGCACCCTCAAGGGATGAACCTCAAGGGAACAAGCAAGTAGCGTGCTGTTGGGGATCAGACTGTCACATACTTCAAAAAGCACCAGCTAAACACATGCAAAGGCCACGGGGACCCCCAAACACCTGCAATCACCTTTCAGAGAAAATTTGACTCTTAGGAGTCTAAGGCAATCTGAGCCGGAAAGGATTTTACATCCCCTTGCCTCAGCATTTAGAAGGCAACAGTCAGCACAACCCCCAACCACTCAGCATCGGTTCCCATTTTATTGTGAATGGAATGAAAGGAAACATGGAGTACGCACACGTGGGAGGGCTGAAACCAAGCAAATGGTAGCTGCAGAAGCTGCAGGGATATCTCCTTGGCGCAGGCTCATAGCTCCTTCTGGCTCCCCTGGGCATGTGGCATGGCAAATGTAATGCATAGGTATGCTTCTTGCTCTTGGTGAAGTTCCCAGACCATACTTATCTGACTCCCACCGTCAGGCTCTGCTGCTCTGCTGCTCAAGCCATTTTTTCTGTGTTATCTGGGGGAAGTCCCAGTCTGTGTTGTGGTTGATGGTCAGGGGTTTCCCCTTCCCTCCTGCCTCACCAAGCCCTGGCCTGAGGAATGGGTACAGCTTGGTGCAGCCTTCCATGGAGATTTCCAGGATGCAGTCTGAAGATCGAATGTTGTAGAAGGAGAGTGTGCTCTGCTCTAAGTTCAAGTCCAGCCCAACCACTGCTAGCGGGACAGTATGGCTCTGAATCTTGTCATTGGCCTCCTCAGGACAGTACTTCCCATTCACCCTTCTCAGAGACCAGACCCCATCCTCAGGGAGTTCTAACCACCTCCTCTCTTTCAGACTCCCCCTCACGGCCTCTGTCAGCACCCCCAGCTCCCAGTCCAGCCCATCTCCCACCCACACCTCCCAGTAATGGTGCCCACAGGCAAAGCCCTCCCTCCCAAACACAATGGGGAGCTGGCGCCTGATGATGGGCCTCTGGGCATAGGGCTTATGCTCGACTGTTCTCCGGTCAGAGGACACGGCAAGCTCAGGGTGTTTCCATGTCTCATCCAGGGTGATGCACACTGGGGAGAGAGAGAAGGAGGGGCTGTTAGTGACAGCTGTGTGGGAGGGCCAGGAGCAGACTCCTCATGAAAAGAGGGATGAGGTGCCCCTTAGAGAAAGCACTGGAAGGGCTGCTCGTGCTCCCAGGTCAGCCTGGAGTCTAAGCATGGTTCTAGCCCAACGGGGTGCCACCTTCCTTGCAATTAAGGAAGGACAGCTTCATTCCCAAGTGTGATTCTCCCAGGTTCTGCACGGTGAGTACTGAGCCATGGCTGCAGCTAGACCCAAGGGAGCATCCAGCCCAAGCCATGTGCCACTGCTCCGTGGAGAGCACTGTTTTGGCCAGCTTGTTCCAGAAGGACCAAAGGGGACTTGCTCGCAGTGCCGATACCTTTCCTTAGCTTCCAGCCCTCCTCTCAGATTCCACCTCCACAAACTTACCCATGTGGCTTCGAGCTCTTCTGAACTCTGTTAAAAAAGAAAAACCCATTCAAAAGCAAATACGCTGTGTTCAAAGGCCAAAACCCCCATGCTGGGTCCATGCCCCTTCCATGCTGCTGGCCCAGTGCCCCTGGGGTGCTCCAGCCTCCAGGGTGTGCATCGCATGCCCCCAGCTGCAACCCGGGGAGCTCAGGAAGCTTAGGGAGAAGCTCTCTGACCCCGCAGTACTCCCTGGGCTATGGGAGAAGCTGGGGCACAGTTCATGCCCATCTGGAGTCACTGATCTCTCCTCCAGCAGGAGCTCACCCAAGTTCCCCATGCGGATGGGGCAGAAGGTCATGTCTGGACTCACCTTTCTGAGGACTTGCATACAGAGGGGCAGAGGAAAGGAAGATGCCTTGACTTACCTAGCTGACTGCTCAGTGCATCTGAAACAGAAACAGGGAGTGTTATGGGCTGCTCTCAGGGAGAGGGCTCTACCGATGCTGCAGAGAGGCAGAAGAAAGGAAGATGGAAAGAAAGGAAAGAAAGTCAAAGGACTTACCTATCTCACTGCTCAGTGCACCTGAAACAGAAGCAGAGAGTGTTATGGGCTGCCCTTTGGTCAGGGAGAGGGCTCTACCACTGCTGGAGAGAGGCAGGTGCCCAGGGAGAAGAATTATGACCACAGAGCAGGAGAGCTGGTAACCATCCTGCACTAATTCTGGACACAGCATCAGGACACAGACAGCTTGCACCTCTGCATTTCCAAGGGTGGTGCAGTTCTGTCTGTTTTCCACAATGCCAACACCCTTTCCCTTTTCCACTGTCTCTTACCGCACCGAATCCTCAGCTGCTCCTGATCTGCAACAGAAAGAGGAGAAAAATATCTTTGCTTTGCCTGTTGAGGATTTGAAGAAAGAAATGCAGATGCCCCTGCACCAGCTCTGCGTCTTGGTGTGGCAGGGCTTGAAGGAGCTGCAGGGTGATTTCCCTCCAGGGCTGGAGCCGTGGGGGAGCCAGGGAAGCCCCTGCCCTCTCCATTGTGTGAGGTGAGTGCTGGTGATGGCTGCAGGTATGGTGACTACATTTGATCTGCAGACACCTTGTACGCAGTTTCCCTATTGTGACCTGGTTTGGGGAATGCAAAAGAGGATGTGAAAAGAGAGGGCACTATGAAGGAGGAGAAGAGTGATGAAGGGGAGAAGCCTAGATGGAAGGAAGGTAAGATGAGAATGGGCTACATGTGCTTGGGAAACTGAAGTGGGGCTTTCTCAGTGTGGAAAAATTCATTTTACTGTACCTGCATCCAGAATGGTTTTCACAAGCTCTGTAAAGCAAGGGAAAAAGAAAAAAGGGTTCGCCAGTCATTGATGGCTTGGAATCCACCACACACCCCTGCTCCCCCCACCCCCGAACCGTCTGTAGGATCACAGATGGTAGGAGATTGGTGGTCATGGCCCTGATTGAGATCAGCCTTCGGGTTCCTCAGTCTTTTGGTCCTAGAGACTGACAGAGTCTTTCTGAAGTCTCCTCCCGACGCCCGCCCTGTCTCTTCTGTACCACCCTAATGCAAGGAGGCAGCCGGCACCCTCTGTGATTTGGACATGGTGAACTAATACATCCTTCCCTGGTCAGTTAGGTTCCCGGGAAAAGCGCACTGAGGTCTCCAGAGGACCATGGTCCTGCTGCTTGTGATAGAGGAAGGGATGAGAGCAGAGGGGATTTGAACCCACTCCGCAGGGAAGTCTCCAGGGAAGGAACTGGCCAGTGAGCCAAAGGGGCTCTTAGGATGGTGTCTTTCTTCACATCTTCATAAACTCTTCAGCTGAGATAAGAGGATGAGCATCTTTGCTTTGCTCTGTGAGTGCAAGGAAATCTCTCTCCATCTGAAGGAGGGAAGGTGCTTGTGAGTGGGCATAAAAGTGAGTCCTCAGAGAAAGAGGTCTGACTTACCATACTGCAGTAAAATTTTTTCTTCACGGGATTTTCGCTTCGAAGCCCTCTGTTTTGCTGTAATATTTAAAGAACCAAATGAAATAAGTCCTGAAGCACAAAGGAAATACCAGGAAGGGGATACTGGTGCTGCAGGTGGATTGGATGGGAAAAAGCATCTGAATTCAGCCGGGGCAGGGCATGGTAAGTTGGGTGGTCAAGGGGAGAGTGTGAACACCTCATGCTGGGATGGGGCAGAGGACAAGAAGAACTTGTATTTAGCCCAAGCATGTTGCATGATATGGAAAAGTTGAGCTCTTTGTCCAGGTTTTGCCACTCTACCATTGATCACCTTGTCTCACCATCTTAGTTACCGAGTGGTGTAAGGACTGTTGGACACAGTCCTCTTTACATCTTGCCATTCATCTTACATCAGCAGTGTCCATTCCACACTTTGTACCCTGACCGGTCTGAACCCTCTAGGGTGATGGTGTTGGGTTGGTTCATCTGAGACAGTGGCCACCTTGCACAGCAGTGGGACTGTTACCCCACAGACAGCTGAGTGCAGGCTTCCTGCATGTCTTGTGTCACATCTCCCCACCCTGCGTGGATATGTCTACCCCTATGGGTGTCTAGCACAGTGTGGAAGGAGGTCTGAGCTCTTCTGTCTTGTTCAATGTCTCTTCACCCTTCATGGGTAGGTTTCAGTGAGGTAGAAAACGTAGACAGAAAGTCCTCTTACCTCTAAATACCACAAAAGCAACAGCAGCCAATGTGAGCAGTATCCAGAAGGCAGGGAGCCATGGAGAGGTACATGTAAAAGCAGCACCTGTGAAAAGCAAATATCTCAGTGTCATCTGGCAATCTGCAATCTTCCCCAATGCTAAAGACTTGCTTGCTGTCCTGGTGTATTTCAGTGTCTGGAGACAGGCTCTGCTTATTCTCAGCAACCCACTGGACAGTAGGTTTGGGGAACCATCCATGTGATCTGCAGGCAAGCTCGTGTCCTTGCCCTTGGGGGCCCAGTATGTCAAGGAATATTTCACTGGTACCTAAAGGCAAGGGGTTTTTTTAGTGGGAGAAGTGTGTTTCCATGAAAGCAGCTCTACCTTGGCTTCACAGCTTTGGCTCAATCCAGAATTTAGTCCAACTTCCTGCCAATTTCTCTCAGTCACTAATGCAGTCTTTGAAATGGTCTTTCTGAGATCCCAGTCTCTATCTGCCAGATACGACAACTTTTCTGTGGCCGCTGCAGGATGGGTTTGCCTCTCCCCTCCCCACTATTTCTTGAAGCAGTCAGAGGGAAGAGGTGTGACTTTGTGTCCCTTTTTTAGTATGAATCTGTAGGAGCCTTGTCCACATCTGAGGAGTTGGAAAGCAGAAAGCAGCACAGTAAAGCACAGACAACTTTTTCCCTGGCACCTCCTCAGTGCATTTTAGCACTAAAGGTGGGTGTAGATGGTCACTGCATAGGGACTGCACCAAAGCTGCTCCAGCGTGGCGAGGTGGGATGCACCACACATATTTCTAAGTCAGACTCCTGACCTTGATCTGGATTTCGTGGGAATTTGTCCTGGTACATCGTAGAAAATGGGCACCAGATGGAAGCTTTTTCTCTCTCCCCAGAGCTGGTCTGTTCTCCTCTGGATGAGGGGATGGGTTTTTTCCAGCAGGGAATCCAGGCTGACCAGCTCCACCTGATCTTAGCGATACCTGTACACAAATGATGCCTACTGTCCAGCTGGGGGGTGAACTGGTAGCCCAGAATATATCCTTAGCACAGCTGAGAGGCCACAAGAGTGAAGCTAGGGCAACCATTCACATCAGTACAACAGCCAGGGATCCTGAGTACTTGTATGTCTATCGGGTGGTCTTACACCTACCCAGCAGTGATTATTACAGCAAGCCAGCCCCACACATGTCACACCCCGCACTGGTAAGGCCGCCCCTTGAATACTGTGTTCAGTTTTGGGCCCCTCTCTACAAGAAAGATGTTGCGTTGCTGGAACAGGTCCAGAGGAGAGCAAAAGAGCTGGTGAGCGGGCTGAAACAAAAGGCTGATGGAGAGCGCATGAGGGAACTGGGGCTGTTCAGCCTAAAAAATAAAGGAGGCTGGGAGAGACCCTATTGCCCTCTACAACTGCCTGAAAGGAGGTTGTAGGGAGGTGGGTGTTGGTCTCTTCACCGAGGTAAAGGGCAATAGGATGGGCCTTGAGGAAACGGCCTCAAGTTGCACTAGGGGAGGTTTAGGTTGGATATGAGGAAAAATTTTTTCCCCAAAAAGGGTTGTCTGGCACTGGAGGGGGCTTCCCGGGGAAGGGGTTGAGTCCCCATCCCAGGAGGGATTTGAAAGACGGGCAGATGAGGTGCTCAGGGACAGGGCTTAGTGGTAGGATGGCAGGGTTAGGGGAACAGTTTGGCATGATGATCTTAAAGGGCTTTTCCAACCTAAATGATTCTATGGTTCTATGAT
>NW_009259185.1:15087-18132 GCF_000687185.1 Egretta garzetta
TGAAAGCCTTACCTGAGAGAGGGATGGCTCTAAGCAGCACCACAGCGAGCAAGAGCCATGTCCCCTGTTCCATAGCTGCAGCCGCACACGTGGGACAATCACGCCGCTGACCTGAAACAGGCACAGAAGGGAAGTATGCAGAGGGAAATGCTGTCCTGCAGCCATCTGAGAGCTCTCCAAGGACACTTGCCACGGGCCGCGCCTTCTGAATTTGCAAACGCTCAGGCAGTTGAGTTGCGACACCAAGAAAACTGGTGCATATTTCGGATAGTATTTGGTTTGGGAGGGTAGGACAGGCTCTTGGCAGGGGGGGCAAGGCAGATGTGAGACAGGACTTGTAGAAACCTGTTGCCATCTGGATCAGCAGATGGAGGCTTAGAAATGCAAAATGTCACAGGACACCGAGGCTTCGAATGTCCGAGATGTGTTCACTGTCCATCAAATCTCATAGGCGCATGTGAAATTGAGGGCAGTCCCATCCCTCCAACCTCCTCTGAACATCTACCCAAGGCTGAGATGACTTGCACTGGTGAGATTGGATACATCAGGGAGCAGAAAGGAGGATGACCTCCAGACAGGAACATCCGGGCAGAGGAGTTCCAGCCAGAACACGTGGTGACCTTAGGCACCTTGTGTAGTGACACTGGTATTTCTGCTGACAAACGTCAGGCTTTTATTCAGCCTAACTTGTACAAAATCTTTCTGTCGTCCAAGGAGGGCCCAAAAGAAACCTCGCTGTCCAACAAGTCGTCATTTACTACTTCAGAGACAAAAACCACATTCCCAAACAAGTTGAATGCTTTGCAAAAGAAGACATGGGAAAATATGCCATTACAAAAAAAGGAACCAAAAACCCAAACTACCCCAAAACCCAACAAGACCACCGATAGGGTTTCTTTGTCCTTCTGGGCTTCATGTTCAGGACTGCTAAGCAGACATACCATGGCATATTTTAACTAAGATCAGTAATCGTTGTTGCACTGGCAGGGTGGAACATAGACTTGGGTTAACCTTGCACTGCAACATAAAAGAAACCCACAGAGACCACTGAATGTGGTAGAATTCCGATATGAATGATTTAATGCGTAAGCAAAGACGATGTCAGGATGACCTGCAGTTTGTGGCATAGAAGCTGACAACCTCAATCATTTGAGGCACTAATCAGGACATTTTAAACTTCGTAACAATTCTGCAGATGCACCTAACCCCCTGGGTGCTCTAATAATTATCGTCGCCCACAGGTACCATAATATGAAGATACTTTCACACATTTCCAGCTGTCACCAGGAGAGACTTGCAAGTGGGTATACTTCATCAGCCTTACTTTGACCCAAGAAAGTGCCCCAAGGGGGTCCCTGGACCCAAAGGGTCCTTTCTGAGGGGGAGGGCAGCCCTTGTCTCCTGCTATGCAGCCTCCCCTTCAAAGTCCTGCTGGAAAAGCACAGCCAGCTCCATGTAGCCAAGCCAGCAGGCAGCACCTTGGTGGAACACAACTGCACGAGATGGCCAGCTGAAACCTCAGCTTTTTCACCCAGATACTCCCCATTCTCCCTCACCTTTCTTTTCCTCTCTGAGCCCTACTGGCAGCAGCCATGCTACTCATGCCCCCGGTTCCTTGCTGCCTGTGTGTGAGGAGGCATGGGGGACAAGAAGAGCCTGCTGGCCCCTGTCTGCACAGCCTGGATGAAGGAAACAGAGCGCTTCCCTTCCATCCCCACTGCAGCACTGCCTTCACCCCTGCTTCAGAAGCAAAAGAATTCAGAGACACTTGCTTACCTGCCTTCATGAACAAGGGTTACCAGGGATACGGAACTGCTGGGTTTCTCCTCCTTGCCAGAGAAACTGAACTTGCACCTGCAGAAGGGAAGGGAAATGAGAAGAGCCAGGTACTGAAGTTGAAAATTGCTCTTTCTCTGCCCCAAAGTCACTTCTCTGCCTGCAGGTCACACCTCGTCTTCCACAGGAGGGATAGATTGTTGTGCTGAAGGCAATCAGGTGCAAGCAGAGCTTCAGTGTTAGGGACACTGAAGGACAAGCACCCGTCCTGCTGCTTGCGCACTGCTTAGCACCAGAAGAGAGCCTTCCTTCAGAATTAACGCTGGGTTTTACCTATTGCGGGGTAAGAACGATCTCCACACTTTGGGTCTGTGGATGAAAGATGAACTTTGATCAGTTCCTCAAGGGATCACCTTTCAACAATGAAATTGAAATGAATAAGGAAATAGGAAGGATTAAAGATTGACTGCAGGTGTGGCTCTGCCTGAAGGTCACGTATCGTTTCTCTGTAAGGCTGATGCTTTGTTGTCAGGTTACGCTGGGAATGGAGGTGCGTTTTCCCTTGGACTTGACAGACAGCACTTTGAGAAATCATCTTGAAATGGGAGGAATTTTGCCTTTGGAGAAGGTCATGTCTTTGAGTTGCAGTGCTCTTGGATTTCCACTGCACTTTCCTCTTAGTATCTCTCTTCACAGCTGTTTCTTCCTTGAAGTACAGTGCCAGAAGTGCTTCTCACTGCCCAAGATATTACATGGTATTGGAAAGGTTTTGGGGGAGAAGGGAAATGGAGACATTAAAACTGAGTTCTCTCAATGAAGGAGGGAAAGAAGGAAGGAGGAGGGAAGGTGAGGTTTGGGAGCCTTAAGTTAGGGAGTCTTAAACAAATTTGAGAGAGGTGAGGCCATAGGTTGCCCACACAAATGCTGAGGGAGCTGGCTGATGGCCACTGCAAGGCCCTCTTGATTATCTTTGAAAGGTCATGGTGACTGGGAAAGGTAACTTCAGACCAGGCAGCCTCACCACAGTGCCTGGGAAGGTGCTGGAGAAAACCCTCCTGGAAATCACTTCCAAACACATGAAGGATAAGGAGGTGACCAGCTGACAAAGGACGGGGTGGATAAGGGAGCAGTGAGGGGGATCACTCAGGGAGGTGGAAACTGTTTGAACAGCTGGGCTGTATCAGGTTTACACGTCAAGGTTTTGGCAGTGCAAGTGGGGAGGGGAGGGTGGCAGGAGTGAGAAGAGAACAGGGACTGCCCTGTGTCAGA
>NW_009259186.1:0-327 GCF_000687185.1 Egretta garzetta
GGCCCCCCCGCCCCCAGCCATGGGTGCTTGTCCCCCCACATCACCCCAGTGCTGAGCCCTCCAAGCAGCACCCAGCTCCCAGGGGCCCCGTGGGAGCTCGGCCCAAGACCAGGCCGAACCCCAAAACTCGAGGGAGGACGGTGGGTGGCACTTGGCACCCAAGGGACAGAGGAGCCATGGGGCCAGGGGGCAGGGAGGGAACCCAGCACCGGAGCCAGCTCGACCCTGTACTGGGCAGAGTGGGAGGCTACTGGTGTGGCGCGGGGGCCACCTGCTGGGCAGAGGGGACAGTGCCACCCCCAGCTGGCCCTAAAAAACTCCCCTACA
>NW_009259186.1:483-7061 GCF_000687185.1 Egretta garzetta
GGCTGCAGCAAGTTAAACCAGGATGAGGACAAGCCACATGCCAGGCTGCTGTCCCCTTCCCTGGCTCACCCACAGCCCCCAAAATGCCAACTCAGGGGTCCTTGAACTGCTCCCACTCCCAGTCACGTCGCCTGTATTTGTTATCCCAACCCCCTCGTAACATCAAGCCAAAATTATGTGTGATTATACAGAAAACAGCCACCTCTGCCATAATTACCGGGACTTCAAACATGGCTCCCACGACGACTGCAGCATCTCGGGCAGCGTTACCTGTAATGACCTGTCCTGCTGCAAGAAGAGACCTTGGAAGAAATCCACCCTACGAGGCTGCACGGGTGAAGGGATGGGGAGGGATGGATGCCCCAGGGCTGCACTGATCCCTCATTCCCAACCCAAGACCCTAAAAATCAGTTTCGGTGCCCTGGACGTGGTCACTGGGCATGGAAGGATGTCACCCAGTTGCTTGCAAAGAGCTGGAGAAGGAGCCGGCTACCCCGGGCACTACCGTTGGCATGTTGGGTGCGCGCAACAACCTCTGCTTTCACCTCCAGCAGATCACCTCCAGGTGGAAGATGCCCCGGGAACGGCTTTGATCCGGCACAGATGGGCCATGGGTGAAATCGTGGTGGGATGCAGAGTCAATGCCACAAGGTTCTGGGTCTTTCCTGCAAGACCAAGCTCTCGGCGATCAAGCACCAGCCAAGCTCCAAGGTATATACATATTTTATTTTAAAAAAAGTTTACAGTTCTGTAATTATACACAACTATTGGAGAGGTTATACTCTTAGAGAAGAGGCATTTTGTCAGGGTGGTAGATGTGCCCACTACATCAACAACGCGAGAAAAAAAATAGAGAAAAAAAGAAAAAAAAAATAATAAAGAGCCGACTACGAAGGGCAAAACACCCCTGATCTCTTCAAGTATCACACGATAGGTACCAAACACAGGCAGTAAAATCATGGCCATTTCTCATGCTGCGAACACCCCTGCTAAAGTGCCAGCAGAACTTGGACGAGCGAAAAAGCAGCAAAAAAAATAAAAGAGAAAAACATCAAACACCTTCCAGCCTGCCCGATGGTCTGCGAGGAGGGTCCCTGCCGATGGACGATGCCCGCCAGGCGGGGATGGGGAGCCCCATCTCTCCGGCACAGCGTTGAGGGATGGGTGGGCATGTTAAAAAAACGAGAGAGATGGGTTGGGGTCCAACCAAGGGCATGGCGGAGGGAGGAGGAGAAGCCCCAGCCCTACCCGGCTGACAGCAAAGCTCTGCTCCAGCCCGTCCCCATGCCGGTGTCCATCTGCATCTGCCAAACCGACCTGTGGGTCAGGAAAAACTCAGCATGGGGTGGGGGTCACCGACCAGCCCTGAGGCTCCAGGTGCCACCACGAAGGGAGACGGCAACTTGGCTTTTCATGTCACACAGACCCCTCGACAGCAAAAAGGGAGAAATTATAGGAAGAGAAGCCAAAGGTTGTTTCCAAGACAGCTCCAAGGGGCTATGGCAAGTTTTGGTAGCGGGGAACTCAACCCGGGGTCCATCACGGGCTGGTGGAGAAATTCCTGTCACCCTGACGGAGCACGAGGTGACAACACTGAAGAAAAAAAAAATCCCTCAAGATGACCAAAAAAAAAGAAGAAAAAAGCAGCTCTCTTGCTTCAGTATGGCTCCACCTTTCCTTCCAGCCTAGGTCGGTGCAGTTATTTTTTCATACTGTTTGGGGGGGGGGGCGAAGTTTCTTTTGGGAGATTTGGAGAAAAAAAGAAATAGTAGTGAAAAATGATGGAGGGGAAGCAGCAGAGGGGTGCAAGGCAGCCAGGAGCAGGTGCCCCCGAGCTGCAGAGCGGACCCCAGGCCTCCTCACCCCCCAGAAGCATCTTGCATCCAGGACAGAGGATTTTTGGTTTTGTACAAGCGACATTTTGGCAGCCGGGTGCTGGGCACCGGGCAACCCTCTGTGTGTTGGGGGGTGAGTTTTGCCACAGCTCGGGCACGTTGGGAAGAGCTGTGGACACGTGTTTTTGTGGCTCTTAGACCCACCTGGAGAAGCTCCGTGAAGCTGGCTGCAGTCAGGAGCTGGCCCTGGCAAACTGCAGCTTTACCAGTACTTTTTTGGGGGGGAGGGAGGAGGGGAGGAATCCCAGTTTAGCAGAAAATGCGTTTCACAAAAAGGAGGGGGGAACGTGCGAGCGGTTTGATGCACTAAATCCGAGTTAGGGGATGGAGTGACGGGGAAGAAAAACCTGCAAAGGAAGGGGGATGAGGTAATTAGAACACTGTTTTTATACAATATTGAAAAAATACAAATTTTTATTGTGATTTTTTTCCTTGGGTTTTTTTTTTGTTGGTTTTTTTGTGGGTTTTTGGTTTTTTTGGTTTTTTTTTTTTTAAATCTTTTAAACTGATATCACCACCCAGCACTTACTCTACTCCTAAGTAGCACCTACAGTAAAGGTTATAGCACAAGCAAACTGCTAGGTCAGCAGGTAAGCAAGTTAAACAGTGCCAGCAAAACGTGGCCCCTCCCTCCCCAAAGTAATGAGAAAAACCAGCGTGCTAGATAAGAGTTAAGTACACCATTACATGTTAAATAGTTAATATTACCCTTCCGACAAGCCACAAATGCTAGATAGAGAACTTCAGCACAGTCACTAGCCACAGCCCTAACATTACTGCTTGAAAATAAAAAGGGAAAAAAGGAGAGGAAAAACCTTTGCTTCATGCCCGCAATTAACATAAAGAAAATTCTTTGTATATTTTTATTAAGGAAAATCATGCTAAAGCAAAGTGGTACTTTAAGAGGGTTATTATTATTTTTTTTTCCAAAAGAAAAGTAATAAATCGATTGTGCTTTATGAATTAGAAATAGGATTGTAACCTTCCAACCCCAATGACTCAAAACTCGGTGGCGTTTCTAAAGAAAAAGAAAAAACAAACCCCACAATTCTGGGAAAGTGACAAATGTACCAGTCTGACATTCAAAACTCTGCTGGAGAGTTGCTCAGGGTGGGTTGATTTTTTTTCCATGCAGTGTCCTGTAGGTTGCACCACAAATTCCAACATCTCATCCAAACCCCTCCAAACCCCCAAAAGAATACAGCAGGTAACATTCAGTTTTAAAAATCCATCTTAGTTTGAATCTCCAATGCACAATTATCCAAATTCAAGTATACCGGCATCCCAGGTAGACATTTACTGTATCAGGTTTCAGAGTGTTAAAACAGACAAACAAAAATCTCAGCTTGCTGAAAAGACACCAGGAGAAATCAAACATCTCATTGCAGAAGCATCCTGGAAAACAAAAAAAGAAAACCCCAAACAAACCAGAGCAGATTCACTTGCTTCCTCAATTGGTGCTTTTAGGCTTTTTTTTTTTTTTTATTCATCTCCATTTTTTTCTAGATCATATTCTTTGTTAACTTTTACGAAATTTTAATCCTGTTGTACACACACAAGCAGATGGCTAACCAAGCTGGTGCAGAAGGCGAGGGGGGGCGGGGAAGGAAAATAAAATCGGTGCCGATGGATTCGTGGACTACAGCCAACGGGCCAATCTTCGTGGATCTGAAGCTCTCAGCAAGGCTGATCCATCTGGTCAGAGGGACCTCTCAGGAGCTGGAGAGTGTTTGCGAGGTGTTTAACCATACTTCAAGCAAGAGAAAGAAGAAAAGGAGGAAAAAAAAAAAAAAAAAAAAGCAAACTTGAAGCCGTTAAAGGGCAGCAGTTTCAAAACTATGACAAAGTAAAGAGTTCGACTTCACATGTGCTCCAGCTAAATCAAAGCGCTGTTCAGAGAGCATCGTTTCTGGGTTTTGGTTTTGTTTTTTGTGTTTGTTTTTTTTTTTCTCCTCCTGAAAAGGGAACAGCTCGTAATCCAGACCAAGAAAGTGAATAACATCCAGGTGAAGGCTTTCAAAAGTCCCAAAAGCAAATAGACCAGTGGTTGTCAGTCCCTATAGTTCAGAAGGGCAGGCAGGAGTCCACATATAAAAACGGACTTAAAATCCAAGTCAAAATTTTTAAGCTTCAATGCTCTGAATAGCTCCATGCATTTGTTATTGTTTGTTTTTATTTTATTTATTTTTAAATGTGACTCCACGTAAGGTACGATCAGCAAGGTTGACCTGAAGGAGCACCTTTTTATTCCACTGTCTGATCTACACGGTTACTATATCATCCCCCAGATTTTATACTTTGAGAAAACGCTGTTCCACGTTAGCATCCAAGGTGGCGTCTTTGGAAACATCGCTAAGAAAGCAAACATCTTTTTGCTAACTCCCTACCTACCAGGGCAGCTGTTTTAGCTGACAGTTCAGTAGCACACAAGTTGACTTGGCCAAATGGAATTTGAATGCATGCATTCGGGCTGCATATTGCTACCAAAATGGAATGTGGGAATATGCTATGCACCTCGGGTTCGAGAAATGACCAAGAAAATCAAGATCTAAAGGGTGATATATATATCAATGCTATTATTCATAAAAACCTGTTTAGTAATAAAAAAAATTGCTTTGTTTAAATATGAATATTATAGTCTGCTTCTCATGGTTAGGAAATTAGAGTCTCTCTGAAAAGCAGGTTGCCTCTTCTACTACAACTCCATATCCTGAGCCTCATCTTCCGAGAAGTCAGACATGGAGCTCTCAGATGAGCTGTCCCCGGTGCCTTCTTCCTGTTCTTTTAGTGCTTCTTCTGTTGCATATTTCTGAATGTATTCTGTATGTGACAGAAAAGAAAAGACGTATAAGCAGCACGTATTCAACAGCCAGAGGATGGGTGAACTATCACTAACGACTGGTTGGGTCATGTCAGGTTTGATAAATCATATAGGTTGCTGTATTTCTCAGACCAAAGGCAGCATTGTCCAACAGCGTGTGAAAACAGCTGATGGAGACCTTAGAGATGAGCAAGACCCCTGAAAACAAGTAAAATCCCAAGGCTCCTATGTCAGCATCACACACACTCATAGCTGGAAACCACCTAAGTCCTCCCCAGTATGGTGTATCTCACTCACTAGGATCAAATTGCATTTACTGCCAAAGTAGGAGCTACCGTGGCGACCTGGAGAACAAGCCTAAAAAGTCATCAAGATCATAGAATCATTAAGATTGGAAAAGACCTTCAAGATCATCGAGTCCAACCATCAACCCAACACCCCCATGCCTACTCAACCATGTCCCGAAGTGCCACATCTACATGCTTTTTGAACGCCTCCAGGGATGGTGACTCCACCACCGTCACTACGTAGCCTGACTTGAAGAAATGAAGATCTGAGAGTTTAAACCGATAGCACGGAACAAACATCACTGAAGCCAAGCTGAGCCCCAGACTAAACTTCCAGACTAGACTCTGCATAAGCAAAGTTTAAGGAAGGCTGGACAGAGAAACCAGAGCAGCAGACTACTACAGGAATAACTTTTTTTTTTTTTTTTAATAAAACCCTTTTTTTTTTTTTTTTTTTAGATAAAACGCAAAAGCTCCCTTCCCCAGCCTTAAAACAAACAGGGGTCTGCCCTGGGCTCTGTTTTAAGAGCACAACTCTTGCAACCTGCTTCACATCAGACAGCAGCCACAGGATTAATTGAGAAGGACCCGCAAGGAGGAGGGCCACCGCGCTGCAGGTCACCAATGGAAACAGTGTCTCACAGCAGGGTCCAAACGACACCGGCTCCAGGCACCCAGATCAACACCTTGAACTTCAGCCAGGAGCAAGCAGGAAGCTGTATGGCAAGCGGGAAAACTGGTTTACTGGGATTCCTGCAGGCAGGTCAAGTAACTGCTGCCAACCATGGCTTGTGTGGCTTCCATGGTCACCTCCGTGCAGAGGGACAGAGCAAAAAGGCAACATGAGGTGGATTGGATCAGTCAGATCGAGTCTGGCAATCCCTTTCCTTCCTTCGTGGCTGTGGGAGGCTCCTGCAGCGTCCCCTCCGAGATCCGAGGAGGGGCTGGTGTCCCCAGGGAGCAGGCTACCTCCAGCAGAAAGCCTATTCCTTACACGCAGGCAGGCACGTGGAACGGAGCAGGGGTAAACGCCTGGCACAAAACTGGGCTGAAGAAGGGGTGTGCAGCCCCAGCTTCAAGTCTTATCCACCTCACACTGAGAAAGCAGCTTCATAGCATGAAGTGACGTAACCTCACTTACATCCTTCACACCACAGGTCATGCACTTCAGGGAGGAGAAGGGTGTTGTGCTCACGCTGCCATTGGGGAATTACAGTTGAGAACTCATCATCTTTCCAGTTATGAAGGTACTAAAATACAACAAAACCTCCTCCAAACAGCAGTATTAAAAAAAAAAAACAAACCTGAATAAAGAGGGACCACCACCATCCCTTTGTGCACGAAGACAAGTCCCCACGCAGAAGTGCGAATGCTACATCCCAGTCCCAGCCCAGCAGCCGTCCCAGCTGTATGTTCTTTAATTCCTCCCAAGGAACAAGGGGAACACGAGGAGCAGAGATCACTGCTTTTTATTCCATACGGTATCAGCAGGTGGATGCACTGACAAAGCTGCAGGAGGATGCATCTAACGCCGGATAACCAAGGGCTACAACACAGGTTTTAAAGACTGCGCTT
>NW_009259186.1:7073-32841 GCF_000687185.1 Egretta garzetta
CCCTCTGCACTCCCACCCTTCAGCCTAGTGGAAGGGACAATGCTCTGCAAGAGGTTGACATCACCATCGTGGGTTCTTCCCCATGTTCTGGAGCTGACGTAGGGACACTAAGCCCAAACGTGTTACAGTGGGTGCAGGAGTATAGTAAGGACAGAGCAACCCGAAGCCAACGCTTCATGGAGGAATTCCCAGGATGGAGCAGCTGGCGGCCTTGGCCGACCTGCTCCACCCTGGAAAAGCTGTGAAAGCTGGCTGGAAGGCGCTTCTGAATCACAGAATCACAGAATTGTTTAGGTTGGAAAAGACCTTTAGGATCATCAAGTCCAACCGTTACCCTAACCCTGCCATCCCACCACTTCTGAGCCCAGCAAACTTCAGCTCCATCTAATGACGCGCGTAACTTCAGTTTAATGCACATTATTTTTTCTGTGTAATGCGCGTTATTAACCTGCTCACTTGGACTCCAGAAGCAGCTGTTCAAAGCTGTTTTACAAGAACTTGTTAACAACCGATAAAGTATTGAAGACAGCTATGTAAACACCGGGAAGCACGGAGCGCTCAAGGTCTCGGATTGCCCTCAGGCTGCTGGAGCCCATGTAGTATGGACAGAAAGGCACCCTTGTACTCCATCCTAAGGTCCTGGGCACTGAGAACTCCCTTCGTGGAAGGTGCTTGCCCATGTCACCATGCAGCATAAGCCCTGCCTGATCACGTCTCCTGCCTGTACCAGAGAAATGGAGTTGCAGAGTCCAGGGCAAGGACCATCTGCCAAAATTGATGGACACTGCCGAAGTGAGAAGAATTGGTGCAACAGACCCAAGGGTTTAAAGATGAGAGGGACTAACTGAAGGAAGGACCCAAAAAAGCAGTGTGTCTTCAGAGAATTTACGTGGGCAAGCAGAGCTAAGCAGATGGGATGCCAACATGACATAGCCTTGTAGTGGCTACTCCCTTCCCATAGCTTTCCAAGAATTAAGCTCCCTCCGAAAAAGGGGCGTTTACCCAGATAAGTTGTTATTCCTTGCACAATCCAGCAAAGGGAACCCAAGTTCCTTTGCTGTAAGACTTTTGTCATCCAAGGACATCCAAGGCAATCCCTTACTGGGCACCTTAGAAATACATTCCCTCTACGCTCACCCCAAACCTACCTAAACAACTGCTGTAGCTGCCTCAGGAGTCCCCAAACACAGTAGCCACGAGCCAGCAAGCACAGCAGGACAGGAGACCAGGAGCGTTTCTTCACTGACTACTTCAAGTGCTCTCTGGGCCACTGGAGATTCAGACATGGAAGCCACTGCTTCTTACTGTTGGAAAAGGTCTGCTTGAGCCTAATCTAAAACACAACTTGAAGCACTTCAAACTTAAAATGCCATCTTCTACCTGGGAAAGCTACCAAGCCCCTGGGCTGGGTTTTTCTGAAGGTTTAATCTGGGAGATGTCAAACTTCCAGGGAGCTTCTGTGCTGAACATTATATTGAACTTGGATCTTCCGTCTATGAAGGGAAGAAAGCTGTGAGATCTAAATGCTGACAAACCATCTTCCATAGAAGCTTGTTTAAGAAGGGAAAGCCTTAATGCACCCATTCCTACCAGGGAAACACCGCTTTGATTCATCTGTTTTTAAACCCTGCAGCAAAAAGAACAAGCTGTGGTTATGCCCTGTGGCTGGTACGTGCCTGTGAGCCATACTGGTGTTTCAAAGGACTCTACTGGAACTTCAGAGCCGATACATGGGATGGGACAACTGCTCCCAGAGATGTCCTCTACTCCCAGCAAACACTCAACCTGCCCCTCAGCACCCTTCAGCTGCCATTACTCACCACTGCCACCCTCCCAAAAGAAGCTTTGATATTAGATCTACCAAAGAGAAAGAAAAGCAGCACACACAGGAGTTTAACACCAATTCCCAACAGCTCAACGCAAGTAAACGTTGAGGCATTTTTGCATATCTGGAGTCCACCCTCTGGTGCTCTGCCAGTGACCAGGCAAGCCATCGCACCGAGGACTGTCAGGGAGATCTTAAAGGAGCGCTTGGCTCTGTGTCCATGAACTCCTTCATCTACCTGAAGGCTCTAATGCTAAGAATCACAGTCTCCAGCTGTGTATCTAAGACGAATGGACATTTACGAGATTCACAATAAACCCTTACCTGTTTGGATCTCATACCAAGAATCACAGGAACCTTGGGCCACATCTCTAAGCCTACGCCCATCTCTTCGCTACCACTATGTCAAACAACTGCTCTATGCGCCCCTAACTAAAAAATGAAGAAAAGCAGCAATAAATTATGTATTTGCACTACTGAGTTTCTCAGGGCAGAGAAGCTGCTACAATCCATTGCATCAATTTTAACATGTCCGAGGCTATTTTTAAAACCGCTACAATATGAGGAACGACAGCATTTAGCTCTATCTTATACTGTCACGCAAGCCTGGGAAGAGACAGCAGAGGCAGGACTCTTGGGCATATGGAACATGAGACATGTTGCAAGCACTAAAAACTCCTTCCAGATTGTCTTCATGGGCTGTACCTGGCTGTCAGGATGGAAACGAGGGAGCAGATTACCCCATTTAGCCTCCCTGAGGGATGTCCTCAGATCTTCCTTGAAGGACCTGCTGTTGGCTAGCATCAGTTTATTTGCTTTTTTCCAAGGGTGTATCTTTTTTTTTTTTATTCCTGTTTCATTAAAGCATAGAGGACACCCAAAGCGTCCCTTGTGTTGGCCCTAGAGATTTTATCTGACAAACCATTTTGCCTGGAAGTTTGTTTATATGAAAAAAACAGGCAGTGGACTTCAGGATACTGAGCAGGCCAGATCTGCAGGGTAGATTTTTTTACAATCCTGTCATGCAGCTGTCAGAGGAGTCAAGCAAAGTGGGCTGAATAACTCAGTATTTAAATCACAGCTTTGCTTGGCCTCATTTGTAGTTCCGCCCCCAAACAAAAATTGCAGCTGATGAAGAGTCATTTCACATCAGAACAAAGTGACTCGAGGTTTAACCACTCCAGAATGACGTGGCAGAGCTGATGGAAGGGCTCCACCACCAAATCCCACATCTTTCTGGGATACCTGCGCTCTCCAAACATGAGTGAGCTTTCACAATGCTCCGTTAGGAAAGCTGCTACACCAGGAAGACGATTAGATCGTGCCGCTCATGGAGGTTCTCCTTGTTGAACAGGCCCTGCAAACTTTTTTGGCAGGACTCCCATGGACAAACAAGTCTTACGGTTATTCAGTAACCAAAAAAAACTACCCCAAAACAAAAAATCAGGTGGTCACGGTCTCTTAAAGACTTGGTTGAAGACCAAATCTGGGCCAAAGGCTGTAAATTTCCCACCACTAGATTAAATGCTGATTGTGTTCACTGGATCAGGGGAGAAATAAAGCCCATGGCTTTGCCATAGGCTTGTCAGATCAGGGAATGGTGCCCTGCTCCTGTCTGCAGGCAGCTGATTTTCGGGAAGGCGGAGGGCAAATTTGAAGTGCAATTCTCATTTTTTATCTTGTTTCTTATGTTTTCAAGACTAATTAAATTTGTATCTCACTTACCAGCTTGCTAGGACAGTCCTTCTATTGCCAGGCTTATCCAAAGTATTTGAGAGTCCTTACCGGGAGCCTTCCCTGATCCCAAGGAAGTACTGACTCTGTTTCTCAGCCTCGTCCAACACATCCTTCCAACCCTTCCAGAAGCAGACACACCAGCACCCTCACCGGCTCTGCCAGCACTCACCTACCCTCACCAGTCACAGTTAATGTTTAGCCTGGGCTCCCCCAGCCAAGTTACACGCCTGTGACCACATCCTGCTCACCCCGATCACAGGATAAATCCTCCCCTTCCTCTCTGAAGGCACCTTTGGCACGTCAAACCTCATAACCCCCTTTGGTCCTCTTGATTAAACTCTTCCAATTCTTTCCTTCTCTCCTCTTAGAACACATCTTTGAGACCGCCTGCCCTTGTTACACGCTGCCAGGCTTTGCCAATCGGTCTGCAGCTTTGCTAAATGGCAGTCCCTGGATGGGGCACAGCACTAGCAAGCCTCGTCTGGACTACGAAGTAGCGAGGAAGGATTACTTGGCATTTACAGAAAGTTCCTGCTCATTATCAATTCCTCGATTGCTGCTCTCAGATCGCTTTCCACGGAACTGCTAGCAAGCCACTTTCTATCCAGTAACTGCAACTGGATGCTCCCGTTTAAGTTTAGCATGTTTCCTTGTCCCTTCTTCAGCCGCACACCTTTCTTTGATCTCTCATAATTTCCTGATTGCTCAAAATCATGTTGAATCCTAATCCAGTTTGCTTACAGCCTTCCCTGCTTAGGGTCTGCTAATTGACTTAAAACCCCTGCCCCACACACTGCATGCACCGCAGCAGCACTTCACCCACCCCTCCTTCAGACTCCCCCCATTTAAAATGGATGGGACCCCTGTAACGGGAAGGAATGGGCACTGACACACAAATGTGCAGCGAAGACAGTCCTCATTCCCCCCGGGTGTCCTCATTCCCCCCGGGTGGAATCACAGTAACGCCACTCATTCTGCAATGCGTTATTTACATCCTTACCTTTAATTTTCTGTTTGTACTCTTCTGGTCGGTGGAGGTACATGGCTGCAGCGTCGCCATTTAGAGGATCTATAGGGTTAGGATAGGCCAGCAGCTGGGGCAGGAACGATTCAAATATATTGGTGAGATCTGCAAGTGAAAGACACAGTTGTTCATATCCACAGATCAGTCCGATTAATCATCCTGCAAGCACCGGCACTGAAACAGCAGCACAAAGCTTTAAGGGCAAATGCACTGAAAATCTGGGCACGAGTTAAAATAAAGGAAACTGCATGGGGGAAAGCACATGCACGGCTGATAGAGAGGTCCTGCTGCTGCTGGAGGTACGCTGCAGCTCCTCAGCTTACTGTACAAACTACTTCCCAACAACAGAGACACAGGTATCTGTGGGTTAAGCAAAGAAGAGGAAGGCCACAATTGTCCTGTTTCCCATTAATGCTCAGCCCTGGTTTAAAAAAATGGGACACCTCCCCCCCCAAAAAAAAAAAAAAAAAAATCAGCGCTGTGCTTCACTCCTCACTGAATTCTTCTCCTTCTTCTGCCTTCTTCTATTCCCATCTTTAAACGTCTTGTTCCATGACTAAATCGATGTATCTCTCCAGCACAAAGCATCTTCTTTTAGACGATTGTGTTAATAGAAAGAGCAACCAACAAGTCCCTCCTCCAACTCAAAACAATTTGCAGGATGTGAAGAGCTCACATTAACACCTTGGTGCCAATTGGCATCTGTCAGTAAATAATCCACAACAGGAAACGTACTTCTGGTGCCGATGAGTAATTGTGGATACACGAAACCCTCTTCCCACATCCCTAAGACGACAAGTACCACGCTTCAGCGGTGGGGGTGTTCAGAAACAAGCCCTGCGTCATCATTTCTCCTCGGGGGCTTCTGAAGGACCACGTGCACCCACGCAAAGTAGAGATTAAACCCCCGGTGTAGGGCTGCGTGCCAGGTTTCGCTTTAGCCACCGGAGAGCTGCTGATACAGGCAGACCAGCATTCGTTCTGTGGGGGTTTTCATTAGTTTTTGTTTGTGAGTATTCTACACATCTTTTACCAGGGCCCCCCCTTTCCTCCCTAATTAAAGGGACGTGTCTCTTTCCTGGTGGCAGAGAAATCCTGCCTGTGGATAAGCATCACCAGTCCCCTCTAGCATGGATCAAAGCAGAGCTGTCGGAAGGGAAGCCCAACGCTCCCTAGGATCCACCACGTGAGCAGTTAACCACATCAACCTGCCTCTTACAGGAACAAGGCTGCGAGACTATTCCTGAGCCCAGCCATTGCCGAGCCTCATGGAATGGCTCAATTCAACCAAATCCAACACAGGGCAGGGATCTCCGTGCCCTTAACTTTCTAAAAGATTCATCAAAATGGGTGGGCAGGTAGGGGTAGAGATCTCCAAGTGCTCTCCCTGTGCAAACGGTTACTCTGGCTCTGGGCTGCAGCCACAGAAAACCAGGCTCCATCACAAAGATACGGCCTCAGAAGAGCTGCACGGCAGGCCTGGGTAGATCACTGCCACTGCCCAACATTACCACCTCTGCAGACCTACCAAACGGGCATGCTTTCAGAACATGCTTGCAGATCTTCCTCAAGAGGATCAAAGGAGACTCGAGTTTTTGTCAGTTCTTCCCTCCTGCATCAACGCATCCAGGACATACAGACACCGTGCTGGGGCTACTTCAGTCACCCGTTCAGCATAAACCCTGCTGAGCAGGAGGAAAGGCCATGGCTTTATAAACTCAGGAGCTTCAGGTTCATTATAGCTGATACTTTTTGCAGTTGGGTGATGCAGTAACAGCACTGATTGCTACGGATAGCGATCGGCTGTACTCTGCTATACAGGCACACCACTAAAAAAATTACGTGGTTTTACCTGAAAATGTCTTTTTACTACAGAAGCTGTTGCCCCTTCCAATACTGGCAGAGGACGGTGACAAAGCCCTTTAGAGCACACACGGTACCTTGACCAAGTTTGCCACGGCTGGCACGCTGAGCAGCCAGGTGCCACCAGCTGCTTTAGGGTGAAGCACAACAGCAACTGAAGAGGGATCCTAATCCAAAAAGGGACCACAAAAAACACAGTGAGAATGCTCTGTAAGAATATTTTCTGCCGTGACAGTGGCTTGACCTTGGGTAAACCAGTTAAACCTCCCAAGGATTGGGTTCAGACACTGTCAGCAAGAAGTTGACTTCAGTTTGGGAAACAACCTGCTCTCGGGAAAAGTCTCTCCACAGAGCAGGCTTAGATCAAATACCTCTTTGTGGCCATCAGACAACTACAGCCTCACATAGGCTGAGCAAGCAGAGCCCTGGAAGGCCACCATGGCTCACAGGACACAGCACAGGCATTTTATTTTTTTTCTTTAAGAGACCTCATTAATTTCCCCCTTCTTTCCACTCCCCCAAAGCAGCATTGGTTTAGCAAGAAGTAGTTGAACGTGTGCGGGAAGCCCAACCATAGCACTCAAGGAATGGATACTTCATTAGGGAAGGAGTGGGAATTTAAACATGAGGTCCTCATGAATTTATTGGTAGCTATTCTGGGTCTCTTCCACCTTAGTTGCTCCTTGAATTATCCGACCCATTTCCTCTGGAGCGCTCTGGTTTAAAGGGGTGACACTCCAAACAACACAGCTGTGCTGGGAGGCACCAGTGAATATTATTTCCCCCTATTCATTTTGTGTTCAGAAACGGGTCACCTCCTGACTTCAGACAAGGAGGCAAAGCCCTGGAAGTGAAGAAGGGATATAGGTGCTCCAGTCTCAATGACTTCTGAGTGAAGGGACAGAGCAAATGCAGTCCCCCAGTGTCCTCCCTGCGGCTTCACGGCACCCCGCAGCAAGGCAAGGGAAGTCTGCAGTAAGATGACTGTCAAGCGATGCGCTTTCTAATGCCTGGCTTCAGCAGCTCGTGTGAAAGGTGCTTGGTACAGAATACGCACCCGATACCTTCGAGTTCCCTTACACCTATCACTGACACAGAGGAAAAAATGGAGATCTTCGCACGCTTCCTGATATTAATACATCACAAGCCCAGCAAACACCAAAGTTGTTTTTTCTGCCTTTGCAAGGAATAACAATGACAAAAGTACAGCAGCACTCATTAGGAAACCTCTCACAGAAAGCCCTCCTACGAAACTGTTTGGAAATAGTGCAGAAACCCCACTGCGACCGCCTGCGAGAGCACGCTGCAGAGCAGGGAGGCTATCCATGCATGGCTTCCAAAGCAGAAACCAGACTGCCAGAGCACAAAAACCAGCGCCACAGTTACGCTTGGAGCGATTTTCTTTTGTCCGGCCATCCCCATGATCTGCAGGTGGCATTTCAGGCTCCGGAACAGCAGTGCACGCTGCACTCAGCCGGATTCTGCTGCCGACTGAACCATGCGGGTTCATCCCCAGCAGAGGGCTTGGTGTGCTAACACCGCCTTAATTCCTCCGCCTCCCATCAGATCCTCCCAGGACACAAGAGCATCCTCTTCCTCCATTACCAACACCACCTGGGTCACGGCTAAGCTGATCTCTCACAACAAAACCATGCAAAGCGTATGCCACGCATCTACTACAGGAGGTCTTCAGGCATTCTGATAAGGAGTAAAGTTCAACAAGTTGCTATAGCAATTTCCCACCCAGGATTCACCAAGTCTGGTATTTCCTTACAAATTGTGCTTGGGAGGAAGGTGAAGTAGCTTGTCTCTCTAGCAACTGCTTCAAAGCTTCAACTTACATCGGTAAAATCAGATTTTCATGGAAGAACGTGCAGGGTTTGATGTGCACATTTCCCTGAATACTCTTCCACAAAGCATAACTGGAACGTCTGAAGAAGTTCACATTTTAAAAATGCAGCCAACCTAGACTAGATACTCAGTTGTATTCCTTTTAACAATTTCAGCTTTCCCTAAATGCTATTTTAACAGGTCTTCAGCTACCGTCTGATCTTTTTATACGTCTAAAAAAGCCAGAAACAACCTAATGGGAAACCCAAAACATTCTGCAGCAAGCAGTGCAGTCATTAGATGCAACACCACCTCCTAGCCTGCAATGGAATGATGCTGCCGTGACAAAACAGGAACGGTTTCTGGAGCCATCTTCTGTAGAAGTGGAATCATAGCCTTGTGAACAAAGAATACCAGCTCGACCGCACGTACAAAACGTGGATGGGGTAACTGGAACTAGGTTTCACTTTAGATACAGTCACTCCTCTCTTTCAACACGGAATCATGGCAGGGTGCTGTTGTGCAGTTGCCAGACAATGCCAAGCAATGGATTGAGCGATCCTTTGTGAGGTTTATGGAACTATTTTCACCTCTCCGGCATAAAAACAGGTTATGAAAGTATTTTCACGTGAAAATCTTATTTTTCATGTGATCTTGGCTGAATGAGGAGTCTAAAACTTTAGTAAACACACACACCACACACCCCCCCGCCAAAACCCAACAGTTGGCCTAAGACCATCCGTCTCCAGCAAGCTGTGTTGTGTTAACACACCAAACGCGGACGTTCACACGATCAGCTTTCAGGGAAATGCCAAACTCACCGTAGAGAGCTGTCCAAGTCTGATTGATTACATCTAGACATACAGTTCCTGACCTGAAACATATGGAAAGGATGTAATTAAACACAGTCACACTCAAAAATACTCTGGGGATTTAACATAATCTACCCCCTCCCTTTCCCTGCCTGCCCCACTGTTTCAGATAAGCTATGACACTCCTATCTCATGGTTAATAGAGGGGCAACCTTTAACTACGTAAGTCTTCATTCTCTGCACAAAATAAAGTAATTTGGAGCCTTTACTGAATTAGTTGGTCCCTGTGGGGCTCTGCTGGAGACACTGAAGCGTAGGTGGTTCCCCTTAACAAACAAGGGCCAAGGATAAGAGAAAACGGCCTCAAGTTGTGCCAGGGGAGGTTTAGGTTGGACATTGGGAATAATTCCTTCCCCAAAGGGCTGTCAGGCACTGGAAGGGGTTGCCCAGGGAAGGGGTCGAGTCCCCACCCCTGGGGGGATTTAACAGTCGGGCAGATGAGGTGATGAGGGACAGGGTTTGGGGGTGGGATGGCAGGGGTAGGGGAATGGTTGGGCTTGATGATCTTAAAGGTCTTTTCCAACCTAAACGATTCTATGATTCTATGAAACCTTAATGGAAAAAAAAATGGCAAAACATGTTATGTTTTGAAGAATTTTAGCATAGATGCTAACTTCAGCTAAAGAGGGAGCTGTGGCTTAGCCAACATTGTTCCTTGTTTCTAGAAAGCCAGTGTGATGCCAATGAGGAGGGGGACTGGCAACGTTGAATTTTCTGGAAATGAAGCATGTTGCAATACAAAGACCACATCTGCAAGAGAGCCTGCAGCATCTTGCATCTCTCGTCTTGCCCACAGCCCGACCCACTCCTGAAAGTTAACTTGTGACAACATCTACTTCTATCAAATCCCCCACTTTGGACTCTTAGGTTGATGAAAGCATTATTCAACTCATCAGCTTATTATTGAGAAGCCAAAATACAGTTACAATTAGACAAACTCCTTAGAAAAACCACACACTAGGGATTTACTTACGCTTCGTCAATGTTGGGATGGAAAATTTTATTCATGAATCCTGCAAAGAGACACACTGGTAAATAGCAGAAAACAGCCAAAGATTTCTGGTTTGTTTTTTTTTTTTTTTTTTACAAAAGAATTCTGGAATTTACTGAACAAGGATGCATCTGACTAGTTTCAAAGAAAACCCAGCCTTAGTTATATATAGCTATGTAACCTTTAATATACACAGGCAACATTCTGACCCTAGGGTCCCTTGTCCATTCCCTTGAAATTCAGCAAAATCCTCTCCTGACAGTGCAACCGTACCGCAAAGGTTTTGTGGTTCAGTATTATCTTGAAAAACTGCCCATCAGCACAACCGAGCACCCACATCCGATGAGGTGTTTTTTAAAGCTGCAGAGATCTTTTGAATAAACACTAAACACAAAAAGTAAGCTCAACATTTGCTTTAAGATTATTTTTTTTTTTAATGTCGCCGAACAAAGATTTTCTATGAACTTGAAGTCACACATCAGTCTACATCTGTAAGCCATTCAGGGGCAGAGACTGCTGCAGAGAGTTAATATTTCAAGTTTTGCATCAAGACAGCAATTAATTCATCAGTTGGTACCTGTGGTCTCCTAGAAAAGAAACCAGCCCAGATGCAAGGTCGAGCACGAGAAAGCTCGTTGTGGTTTTGTCCACATTTCAGACTTGTAGATTAGACTGTGCTTTCTTTGTTCTGACTTGCAAATTAAATTATTAAAAAAAAAATAAAAAAATAAAATCCTGTGGTTTCAAGTCTTACGACATCATGGTAGGAGATGCCTCACACTTTAAGGACTGCATCTGATAGCAGCAGCTAGAGGTAAGCCGTGTTTTCCAGCTGCATACCTTAACTTCAAGACAGATGACACCTCAAAAACACTCCCCCCTCTTCTCCCGCAAAGAGAGTTTATAAAACAAAGATATTAAAGGAATTAAAACACACCATACTTGGCATCATAGCCTGTGTCGAAATAAAGCACATCCACCCCCAAAGCGAAGTTAAGCGTTTCAGACGATGGCTGCGAGTGGATGCAGAATCCAGCTTCCAAACTCTTCCCTTTCAATAGGAGAAACCCAAATACCCGGGCGTGGGACACATCCCCAGTACAGAACGGACACGGTGCAGGCATACAAAACTGGGTTTTCCAGTTATTTCACTGCCAAATGGATCGAACCGTTCCTACACACTTCTGCTGGCTTGGCCGAATCGCTTGGGCTATCTGCAACCCTTGTTCTTGTACCAGGTTAAGCTGCTTCTAGATCTTAGCGTTGCCTTTTGTTTTTTTCCAGAGCTTAAAATAAACCCCTCTTTCCTCTGTTGTACCACCATCCTGCAGGCTGTAAAGCCCTACAAACACCGCCCTGTGGGAATCGCGCTTTTCTGCAATAAGCAGAAATCTACTTCAGCCAAGAGCAACTGTTTCTTCTGACAAAAGGTCCATGTTTATAAAAAAACCAGGTAAGAAATTTAGGTCTGGGATACTGACTCAATCCATTTAAAAAGCTCCTTCCAGGACTCAAAGCACAGAAGTTTTCTCTCCAGAGCAGCCCAAAAAACGTCAAAACACGTCACTGCTTACCGTTCAGCAAACTCCCGACCTTCACCGCCTTTATCCAGCCCCTCCAGGCGAGGCACTGCCGTCGCGCAGAGGTACCATCTCCACCCAAACCAGGAGGAATCGCGATTTGAGCGGCAGCATGGTTCCCATCTGGGCTAAGAGCTGACATACGGATTTACCTCCCCTTCTTTCCATGTATTATGACACAAATATAATTTCGTGTTTACTTGTACGACTCAGATTTTGCATAAATATAACGCAAGGTTGAAATGATGCCTGAAGCCCGAACAATCTCTAAAAGAAGAACCGAGACCTGCATAAACGACTCCACGCTAACAAGTGTCTTTCAGGAATACTTTGCCATGATTTAGCTTGAAAAACTAAAGCAGACTTAAAAAGGGAAGCCATCGTTCCATCAAATATTTACATTATGGCAGCTCTCACAGGTTTAAATCAGGTCACGGATCCATTATTGCTGGCACTGGAGAGCTACAGCGAGCACTGATCCTGATTCTAAATCCTGTCTCTCTCTCTCATGGGGGTAAAAAAAAAAAGTTAAGTTCCTGATAAAACAGAATAGAAGAGAGGATGGGGGAAGACACCAGGTAACAAGAATAGGATGGTAATGTGTAGACCTGCTGAATTAAACACTCTTTGTTCTGGTATCTGGGACAGGCCGGCTCTCTTGAACGCAGCTGGACACAGGCATCCCTCTGCCTTCTCTCATTTTGGTTTTCTGATCATCTCACCTATTTCCTAGTACCTTCGACCACAGCCACCTGCAGCTGGTTGGACAAAGTTGTGCTGCAAAGCCACCTGTAAGGTTTTGCTCAACTTCAGCATTTAAGCGGCGCTCCATATCCAGGGAGACGAGATTAGGTTGTCCGCTCAAGCAGCTCCCGTGCTAGAGATTTGCAATTCTTCTCTGTCGGCTTCACATTCAGCCAGGCAAGGAACAATCCCTTCTTTCACGTTGTCCTTGGTCTCAAGCTTTGCAAATGAAACAGTTGTTCTTCAAGAAAGGACACAAAATCCTCTCCCTGCACTCCTTGCTTCCTAGGTTCTTGCCACATCTTGCAACTCCTCAAGGTCCCCCCAGTCTCAATTCTCCTACAGACCCAAACTGCCCAGGCCAAGAGCAGCTCTGCTCATCTCTTTCCTTGTCCTGACCCAGCAATAAGCTCAAACTATTATCTCCTCCTTTATTTGAAATGTAAAGTCACCTGCAGTGCTAAAGCACTAACATCGCTCCAGTAACACTGACTTGCTCTGTATTTATTTTTACAAATACAAAAGATAAAGTAGGCATAAACATCCCTGTAAAAATGAAATTCTGATTTAAAGAGGAAGCCAGGAGTAAAAAAAAAAAAACAAAACAAAACAAAAACAAACCCTCCCAAGTCAGCCTAAATGGTTCCACAGGTTTACTGCCATCGTCTTGAACACTGCACACCCCAATTAATGCACACCCCAATTAATGCGCCGAATTCTGGGTGTGCACTCCATGGAGAGTGCCAAGGGACAGGCTCTTGATTTTGGGTTCTCACCACAGCCTGGAGCATGAAGCTGAAGTCATAGCCCGAGCAGTCATGATTCTTTGTGCTGGACTAGCTGTAAACACTTAATTTAACATTTTAAAACAATGTTCACACTGAACCCTGGAAAAGCCAACGCTTAGGAAGAATTCGAGCAGCAGAGCGGCTGCAGTCCACCCTTTCCAAACAGAGACATCAAGATCCAGGATTGCCTTTGAAGGTAAAGCAGGACTGCATAAAATCTGTATGGACAAAAAGCCTTTGGGTGATAAGAGAAATAAAAAAACAACCCTGTACATCCGCAAAGGAGTTACACAACAGAAAGGGACACATCTGTTCCGATACTGGAAGATGCTGAGACCAATATGCAGATGCTGACCTTCAAAAACGCCGGTATTTCAGCAATAGCCCTGGAGTAATCACTCCTTGGGTTGACAAAATCTTTGAAGAGAAGCACATTTTTAAATTAAAAATCATTGAACTGAAAGGCTGTCAATCTTTCTTGATGCTGCAAACACAGGAACATTCATAAAGCTCTAGCAGCTGGACATATTCCAGTATGAAATGAAGCTCTCTCACCACGCTCACCCACCATGGATGGGTCTGAACATCCAGGGCACTGATCCACAGTTGGGTCAAAGCCATCACTCCGAGGATCACAGGCCATGGGCTGGACGATAGCTGAACACTGCTCTCCAGGTGAGCAAAACCACAGTGGATAAACAGGGAGGAATTTCAGACTTACGTTGATGTCAACGTCTCTCTCAAATGACTGCAGACTAAAGCTCCCAGAAAACAGCTAGGAAGGCACTGCCGGAACCAACGTGCTATCATGAGCTGCTCTGCCAGCAAGTTCTCCTCCAAGAGGTAGAGCCCAAATACCTGGATAACTTGGGGAACGCTGAGGACTCCCAAGGCACCTCTCGTTGTCCTGGGGAGCCATCAGGCAGAAAGCTCCTGCAAAAGGTTGTTCCACATCGATTGCTGCCCTAACACTATGCATATGGGGCTGGACTATGATTTAGAAAGGGTCCCCTCCCTTGGTACAGCCCCCATACAATCATAAAATGTTTTTTTGGGTTGGAAGGGACCTTAAAGATCATCTGGTTCCAACCCCCCTTGCCAACTGGTTCCACTAGATCAGGTTGCTCATCTACCGTTCAAGGCAGAATGGACTCAAAACTTGGAGATAAGAGGGATCAGCAACCCAGGCTGGAGCCTGCCTCCTTGCTCTTACCACAGCTCCAGCTGCACAACACCAGCCTGCAGCAGCAGAAAGCTTTTGGCACCCCTTGGTGCTTCTCCTCCAAGTTGGGAACCGTCTGCAATCCAACAAGCGGCGCTTCAAAAGGTGGCCCATTGTTTACCTGAGCTCAAAGTACAGCTTAGCTGGTAGGCTAGGTGAGAGGTCCCCAAAAGAGACTTTTTTACCTGCAGCACAGCTCTTCAAAGCGATGCTAGTGCCGCTCACCCTGCTGAAGCACACGGGAACGAGGAAAAGCAGCATGCCAGCAAACACAGCACATCCCAGCCTCCCGGCTTCGCATCTTCTTGCTCAGTGGGGGAGTCAGCTGCACAACCCGGCCATGCTGGTGATAACTGTGAGAGGACTTCCCACCGGCTCTGGGGAACATGCCAGAGTGGAGCTGGTTTATATCCACTTACCCATCCCAAGCTCGCCGCTGCTTGCCCACGTATCGGCTCTCTTCACTTATAAAATAAGGCCAGACGGGCACTTCTCTACCTGAACAACTGTGACAGCAAATTCACATCTGCGTACCACCGTGGCGCCAAACAAACAGCCGACAGAACAAGTGTACGTAACCGCTCCTGACTTTTCCATGCAGGAAGACAGACATGCCTCGAAGTTTTATTTTTAATGAGAGATTAAGGCCAAGTCAGGAAACCGCTCAGACTGCCTGGCTGGTGAGGTGGGAAGGTGGTTACATTCTCTCTGAAGCAGAATGCGGTCAGTTTTAAATACCAAACCAAATCAACGTGGCTTGGGTGACCACCCAAAGCTCGGGGCAGAACTATGTGCACAGATATCGGCATGCAAAAGAGCTTCGTACAGCGCAGAGGTCAAGAGCAGTGTTTTTCCTCTGCTTTTTTTTAACCACTGGACAACCTACCTAATGGAAAAAGATCTCCCACGTGCTCACGCAGTGTTGCCAAACAGCCAGATAAGATTAGTCTAAAACTTAATGTTTATTACTTCCCCCTCCCCGAAACACCCAAAAGCCTGCAAGGAGACATGCATTTATTTTGTTATTTTTAAAAAGCACATTGCACTCATTTCAAGGACAACCTTCTTGTGCAACTGATCACGAGCCCGCCATGCACCACAGGTTGAGAAACCGTGGTAGGAGATGGGGGAGAGGGCACAAGAGCAAGACCTCTGCCTCGGTCTTCAATTTTGCACCCTCTGCAAACTGGGACAACTGGTTTAGCACATGGCTCTTCCCCATTCGAAGGGCACAGGATCGGCCCACCTTGGAGGCACGTATCTTGTCCAGCACTCTCAGGTCAATAAGCTCTCCCTGGCAAAGGCAAGGATTTCTTATTTTATGAAATTTGGAGGTTAGGAGCCCATTCAGAGCACTAACTACAGAGTCAGATATAACACCGTGTGCTCACCAAGGAGGCATTCACTGCATGGTGGCGGCGTGAGGTGCTGTGTAATGTCAGCTTACTAACAGCAGAAGTAGAACAGTTTATATTACCATACTCAAATTCTAGTAGCTTTTCAAAACAATACCATAAATAATTCTGCAGCAGCCTCACGAGGGAAAGATCAGGGCAGAAAAATACAGCTGTAGCTGATGGAAAATAGTGGCAGAGCTATAAACTAGACCCCAGAGTGAATTGCTGAGTGGTCCTTCTTGGAAGCAGAGGAGCCGTATCCACAAGCTTACGGACTGGTACTAAGAGCAGCAATCTCTGGAAAAAAACATGCAGAACTAGCACAAAGCAATCGCCCGATATCAGTTCATCTCATCGCTTAGGTGCACCATCACCTGATGCCCAGGCTTCAAAGACTGGCACAGAAGGCAGTGAATCTGTGCCAAGTCAGGCTGAAAACACCTACCCCATTTTGTCAGCCTGCTCCCATTCTCCCGACTGTAAGCAGGGAATGTGCAGAGGGTGCACAGTTGTGCGTCAGACCGGAGTGGAGACAGGGATACAAATTACCTTTAGGTGTCTCATCTTTCCCCTTAGACAAAGCTAAGGGTATTTGAAAGAACAAGCATTTTCACATCGCTTATAGGTCAGAATAAGGATCACCACACACGGGGAAGAGCAAGCTCGGAATGGTCACAGGCGATAAGTGACTCATGAAATTCTAAAGTAGCAAAAGGTAAGGCAATCCAGAGAGGAGCCAAAAGTAAAAATAGCAGCTGCAGTTAAAAAGAAAAATTAAGCACAGGCCAGATCTGCTAAATCCTGGCTGGAGCTAAACACTGCTTCATTCTCGTACCAGCTGCCACAATGTCTTGTTATATACGTACATAAACACATATACACACACACTTCCATATGTTTTGTGTACATACTAGGCATTTTGTTTTGCAAAACACTTAGGGAAAAAGGTGAAATATAAATGCCAGATATCTGCAGATAACTGGGCCAGAGATGGAAGGAAAATGAGAACTGTGTATAAATATACAGAAGTCATTTGAGAAATTGAGGCTCTGAGCATATTGTACGCAAACTTTGCAGCTGTGACATTTGATTATGGAGAAACCAGAGTGACTCAGTGCTGGCCTAATATTTCTGCAGATTTTAGCAATAAAATAAATGCCACGGTGCTTCCAGGTAAGAGCTCAGGCTCCCAGGTTCACCCGTGTCTACTGCTCCTATCATCCAAGCAGGGCAGGACATTCACACTCGGGGCTTCCTCCCGTGTTTATGGCATCAAAGAGCATTAACCTCTGGCTCTTGGCAGGCATACGGCCTGATTAAAAACATACAAAATTTACACAGAGTGTTCTCGTGACTTGGGAGCTCACAACAGTACTCCAAGTACTTCACAACTCCCCTTTGAAAAAGCAGGAACAGACTAGGAAGAAAGTTCCCCTGAAGATATTAAATCCCAGAGGGAAGGGAAAAATAGCGAAGCAGTGCCAGCAGGGTAGCTGAAATCATAAACAGCTCAAAACGTATTGTCTAGGAGAAAGCAAAAATGGAACCAAACATCTAGCAGGGGAGTACTTCGGGTCCTCATAAGCACGCAGGGATATTTACATCAATTGACAAAAGCATTAAGAGCAGCAGCATTCAGTAGCTTCAGAAAGCAACAGGGTTATTTTTTCAGGAGTTGGTTTTGTTCTAGCAAACGGCTCAAGTTTAGGAGGTTTGTTTCAACCCTGAAGATTTGGGGATCACGAGCGGAGTTAGTTTATCTCAATGGGAGCACTAAAGCCCAGAGCCAACGTGACAGTCCTACATCTGGCTCTGTTTAGATTTGTGTTCTAGGATGCGCAGTTCCCATTCTCCTGTACGTCGTACAGCTCTTGCTAGGAAAAGTCATCCTGCAGCTATGTGGCATCTGTCCGATAACACGGCAAAGACCAAGGAAGGAACAGGCGGTGCCAGAAATACCAGAAAGGTACTGCAGGACACGATGAAACATCAGAAGCTCTCCCAGAAACTGCTCTTAGAATCATAGAATCGTCTAGGTTGGAAAAGACCTTTAAGATCATCAAGCCCCACCGTTCCCCTAACGCTGCCATCCCACCACTAAACCCTGTCCCTTTTCACATAGATCCCAGGATGGTTTAGGTCTTTAAGCGGAGGCATCACCTGCATTGTCAGGAGAGCACTGCCCCTGGGGCAGCATCATTTAATAGACTACAGCAATAATTACCAACCTGAGGAGGGCAGGAAATAAATGCCACACATTTCAGAAGGGAGCTGTGGATGAGACAAGGGAGCAAAGATTTGGTAGGAGAAGAGCCACCACACTGAACAGAGGCTTCTGCTAGGGACCCTCAAAGGCAAAGGGGACCACCACTCTTTTAGGGTTTAAGAAAAGGTCTGCGCACCTTTCCAGACGACAAACCTTTTAAAACCCCTTTTCTATCCAGGTTTGTCAGTCACGCTTCAGAAGAGAACACCAAGTTTTCATGTACCTTATACTCAGAGCCACGCTGGGATAAAAGCAATCTGAACAGATTAGAAAGCAACTATTAGCAGTCATTTTTCAGAAGCGGCTTTCTAGAACGCAAGGATATGCTTCAAGCCATCATGTTATTTGCTGCAAAAAAGCCCATGCCACGTTCCAGACTGCATTAAGATTTTTCTAAGATGGAAAGAAAATTTTAGCCTACAGTACTAGAGGAACAAGGAAAGCTGCAAGGAAGAGCATTTTGGCTTTAAGCTTCGGCATAAAAGTGTAATTTATTAAAGGAAAAGAAACTGCTGGATTCTATACTTTATATAAGCCAGTGGCTTACACAGACAATTTGAACTCTGCATGTCATCACCGTGGTGGGAGCTATTCAGCCCTGAGAACAGAAGGGCTGCAAACAAGCTACATGTGTGCTCTAGATGACCTTCTGTCCATTTACGGGCTCCACCATCTCTGAAATCCTTCACTTCCACCTCTTTATAGATCAGAGATGGCCACGGCAAATTTCTTCCCTACTAATTCCTATCCCTGTATTATCCAGAGCTCAAGCTGGCTGAGGACTGCTGGGTTAGGACACCCGTGCTTGCTGGAACAGGCAGACCTGGGGAAGAGCAGGATCTTGTCTTGTTCACAAGCTTGTTTCACATCTGGGAATGTTCCCGGTTCAGCTGTGATGAAGGCTCTCTCTGGAGCTATCTGTAATGCCAAAACCAGTGGTATCAGGCACCACACACCGAGTCTGCCTCCGAGATCAGTGGTGCGGAGATTGGGCTGGCCCAGAGGAAGGGGCCAAGACGTCACTCAGCCCTGGCCGTCCAGATAAGCTGGGCTGGGGCAGCAGAAATTGGAACCAGACAAAGAAAAACAAACCTCTTCCTGCAGCTGGTTGGGAGCTTCCCCGGGCCCTAGCGCTCTCCTTGGCACTTCCACTCCCCAGCTCTTTCCTCCCCACAGCAGAGCTCAGCCCTGCTTTGCTAAGCTCTCGTCTAGCATTGACTGTTTTATTCAACCTGAAACCTCAGCTGCACACTGCTTCGCCCGGGATGTAACCTGCACTTCCAGCAGCCCTCACCCAACAGGCAGCAAGGCAGGCCCTAGAGCAAGAACCAGCCTTTTGGGGAGCTCAGTGAGAGAAGAGGTGGCTTTTAGCTGCTCAAATACAGACTCATGGGGCCAAGGAAGCATGCTAGAAGGTGCAACGAGTCTGGAATAAGACAGTCGCAGCACAGTGGGTATGAGCAAGCTGACGGGTGGAAAGCTGCTGTACTAAAAGGAAGACAGCAAAAGCAACACGAGAAGGGACAAAGCAGTTTGAGCAGAAAATAACCCCCTCCGTACCCACCCACTCCCTCCTCAAATTCACAAGGAGGAAGGCCATCCTTCTGGTGTCAGTTCTGAAAAATCCAGCTGGGCCAACTTTGATCCCAGGTTGCCTTTTACTCCCACCTATCCCAACCAACACTGAACAGCCTCCAAACCAAACCACCACAAGGTCAAACCTACCACCTTCCGTGCAGCTAACCGGAGCCTAAATCAACAGCACTACGAATATACAAGAGCCTGGCCAACGTTTAGCTGCGTTGGCTTCATAGGCTACTAGAAAGAAAGTCTGGTTTTGCTTTAAGCCAGCAACCTTGATTTCTGCTACACACAGGAAGAACATCAGGAGAGAGAAAAATAATCTTGAGTAGACTAGCACCAAAGCAATTAACAACAAGGAAACTGGGTTCTAAATGCTTTCTGAGAGTTGTCTGGAGCCAGCACACATTTAAGATTGCCATCACGACAGCACCCTGATCTGCATCGATTTGTTGCACTTGAGAAGCAGGGAAGGAAAAATGACTGGCACCAAATAACATACTGTGCATCACATAAACAGAGGTTTATAGCGAGTTTCAGAGCTGACTCAAGAGGAAGGAGAAAAGGGTTCGCATAGCTGCAGCAGTACTGCGTTGTTACTCAGCTGCGTGCACATTTCTGTGGTTCAGTTAAGGTTTCAACAGGAAAAAAAAAAAAAGGTAAAGGACGGTGTAAAAACAGCGTCGCTCTTTCCCAAAAGGCATGGTTCACATTTGGAACTAGACAGATTATTTCTCACACCAGAGAGAGATATATCTTAAATAGAAGGCACTCCTAGTGTAAGAGTCTATTTTAAGACAGCAGCCAATACTTATCAACTCCAAATCGGGATGTTGATATTGGAAGGGACCCATCTCATCCAACCCATGTAGTCAAGTTGCCACATCAGCTCTCCTCGGGCAGTTTTCTCCATTCTTTGGGAGTCCTCCAGTGGCTTGAGCCACAAGCACACCCTTCTGACGGAGAAGGGCCATGTCACCAAGTTACCAGCAGTTATTTCATAAGCCAGAATAGAGATGTTGGAACTTCATGCATCCGCTCCAGTTTTTCAAGCAATATTAGCTATTTTATTTATAGCCTAAGTGACCGTAATAAAGTTAGGTACCAGAAGACATCTGAGTTAGATCACCGTTACCCAAGGACAAAGGTAGGATGGATACAGTCTAAAGAATATTTCCTTATCAAACTTCCCATTTGCTCTCGAAGGTTAAACAAGCCTGACCAGTCTAGCTAGCTGCAATTTGTCTGGTGATAGGTCCCTGCTTCTATGTTCTTCCACATACGCATCACCTACTCCGAGAGGACAGACGCTTCAGCTCCTGCCGTCACTTCCATCCACTTTTGGATAAGAAGTCCCAAAAGGTAGGTTCACTCCAACACCATGAACATGCACCGTGGTCTTTGCTCTGTACTAAATGAGTCATTTTATATAAACAGGCTCCAGCATTCACTGTGGTATCCTGCACCTTGCCCACGGGTGGATATATTGTTAAAAAAAGCACATGGCAGAGAGACCCAGTTCATCAACACACAAACGCGTGACCAAATCACACTTCCAGCTCCCAGCCCTTCAGCCAAAAGACCAAACTTCCTCTCTGCTTGGCATGTGCTATCTGGAAGTCTATGGTAAAAGCATTCTGCAGACTTGAAGTAAAGATCTTATGATTGCACTGAGGGCTGGTGCAACTTCACCTGCAACGATGCTGCAAGCAATAACATCTCTCCTGCATAAACAGTAACACGATTTTGACTGAACGTGATTATTGGTTACCTATAGACGGGGATTTGAAAGGGTATTTATCAGGAAGGTCGACTCTAACTTTCCATACTCCTCCTTCGTATGGTGCTGCAATGAAAGAAATGCAGGTATTAGACACTTTGTAACTCAGGAGAGAATAAATAGAACTACAGCATTAAGCAAAACACATCTTTGGAAGAATACTTAGTTCCATCAGGGGGTAAGATTTCATATTAAACCTCCTACGGTAAAAGTCTTTTTCCTGTGCTGCCTGACAAGAAATACACGATTTTAACTGATACCGCAGAAGATCTCAGCACAAAGACACAAGAGCCTTATTCAAAACAGAGACTTTAGAATAATCTACTTACCTTTAGAGATGTTACTAAATTAAGGCACGCTGGAGACCTGATTTGTGATCTAGTCACTAGAAAAGCCATCTTAATTACAAACTCTGCAAAAATTCAGATGACTGATGCAAAACATATGAGCCAGGTCTAGAAAAGCTAAGGATCAACAAGAGCGGCACTGAAGGCCATAGCAGAGGGATTAGTCGTCCGAAGGCAGTATCCAGCTCTGCTCAGCTCCAAGGGAGGTGGTTCATCTGTGTTAATGCTCACAGTTGTATTTTCTCCCCGCCCTTGAGAGAGCAGCCTTCAAACACTGCTGCCCTTTGATTTCTCACCCCCACTTAGATTTGCTCATCTCTTCCACCCCAGAAGAATGTGTCATTTCACTGTTCCCCACCATGAGCCATTAGTTTGTTTTTATAGAAGGGCTGGGTCGTATACTTACTTCCTTGTGGTCCATAAAACTTCACAACAAATTCATTGAGTCCTCCTAAGATTGTGACTTCGTGTTTGCTCTCAATACTGATACATCAAGTAAAGGAAAACATTTACTCCAGGAAACAAAACCCACTTACTCAGATACAGGTAACTTGCTAGAAGCCTGTCAAACCAAATAGTTTAAAACCAAATATTCAAAATATTCTACAACATGCAATTTAAGCGCCTTGACACATCTAAGTGACCACACGACCACAATGACGTTAGTCAAAGCCAATTCTACACACTGAAGAATCCCTCCCCCTGCATTGAGCAATCTTGAGATGATGCCTCCCTTCCCCTCAGAGATGCTCAGCATTTTCCATCTCCTTCTACACAGTGTTAGCCCCGATTTAAGAAAACACCGAGTCCCTACCAACAATGTATTTGGAAACATATTCGGGCTGCGGAGGGGAGCTAAAAGCAACAGCTCCAAAGCCTCACTGCTCAGAGACGTGAAACCCCAGGGGCAAGGCTCGGAGGCGAGGCCAGGACTTGGAGAGATCTCTCTCCTTCCCAGCGATGAGATGAGCCACAAAGCAGAAAGTCACCCTTGCCAGCCACTCAGATTAAATGTTTACTCTCCTGCCCAGATTAGAGAAGCCGAACTCACCCCAGTCCCTGCTCTGACAAACACGAGAGCTGATGAATTCAATTCTCCTTGGCTGCCTTCGGCGCTGTCAGACGGCCTCCCACAGCTATGATGCAAATTACGGCAATCTCATGTTAATTTGACTTGCAAGACCAAAAAGCTCTGCGTCTTCTTTGGAGAGATGGCAGAAGGGCGAGATTATGAGGCACTGTTGCAGCGCGAAAAGAACAACTGCATTTCTCAACATTTAAAGGAAAGAACCAAAGTGTCGGCGCTTTGGGAAGAAGGGAATACAAATGGAAAGGCAAGAAATCTTCGTTTCAAGTAAGGCTCAGTTAAGACAATTAACGGCGATGTTTCAGCACCCAAGCTTGCTGAAGAATTCTGCTATAAATCAGGGTTAATGGATTGTGAATAATATCCTACAGCAATTACCTTTAATCAATAATCTTAATATGAATTATGAGGGAAGCATCAAAAAAAAAAAAAACAAACCCCAAACCGGAGCAGGAGAGAATCAAAGGTTTATTCCCACCTGAACTCCAGACCTCTTCAGGTCTGCACCACAGAGGCTTCCCCATTTGACAGAAGGGGGCAACAGCACAGAATATCTAATAAAAGATCCTCAACATCACAGCGGTGAGCTTGGCAGAAACACTCAGGCTAAGAGGAACTGAAGCCAGGTTCCCTTTTACAACCAAGATTTTTCACTCTGAGGCAAAAGGTTTTCTGCTTTCAAGGCACAAAAGTTGCCCAGGAAGCTCTCCACTTTGCAGCAATTCCCCTCACACCTTCATGGCACCGAGCAAATGAGATGCCTGGGCGCACACGTACACACTCAAATACTCCTGACCCACCAGATAGGCAACTGCATGGGCCCTACCACCAGGAACGGATCATTCCCAGCTCAGACCTATCCCCGATCTTGCATTACGATCCATGACGTCTGCTTAAGGTGTGTCACAAACTACTTTAAGAGGCTCCTGTATCCAGAAGCACCAACTCAATCCCGGCAGTCCATGTGCGTACTTGTACGCAGGAGATCCAGGTCCCATCTGCGGGATCCATCAGGATTTATTACAGTTCCTGAAATACAATGACTCCCAAATTGGACAGAGCTTTCCCACAGTGCCCGCTCTAAAAGAGTTTGAACGCAATAACCTTCTTCCCCTCATTCTCATGGGGAGGGAGAAAAGTTTACAGCGGTTTGTGTTGGCTCAAGAGTTTTCTTGGTTCAGCATAAGCTGCTCTGCCCTACAGTTAAATGGCAAGTAGCTCGCTGCACCTGGCAGCCACCCAGGAGCAGCTCGCAAAGGGCAGATCCATGCCTAACTGCCCCAAGCGCAAGCGATTTCTCTGCTAAAAGCCAACGGGCATCTCTGGGAAAAGCTACATCCCTACCGGTTTGCGGAGAGTAGCCTGGCACTGAACTATTGCAGCTTGCTTCAGACCTGATGTTAAGGGACACTTGTCACCAAATCTTTTCACGTCACCCAGTACCATGACAGTAAGTTTTAAATATAGGCTCGGCTGAGTTTAAGTTCCTTTGAAAACGTATACGCTAATCTAATGGATAACTATTCCAGGTTCAGAAATGGGCTCTTACACAAACCTGCTGCGTATGATGATGCCCCAGAGTGAAACGTTTAACACTGAAGTGTGTTAACACTTACAGCAGCTTCACAGATCAAGTTGAATACAAATGGTTTTACTTAGGACCAAATCAAGTACCACTTAATAAAAACCAGCTCTCCCAGCCTGATCCTCAGAGCGAGCTCCTGAGCAGCTGCAGCTTGTACGCCCTTCGGCTCCGCATGTTAATACCAACCATAAATTAAAGCAGAGCTTTCTGCACTCAAGACTCAGTCCTAGTGTTCCCAAGTTCAAAAAACTATTAGTAAGCCATGTGGTGCCATATTTGATTATTCTCCCTGTTGTGGAAAGGACCTAAAACTCCTACAAAAAAAATCCAGCAAGCGAGTTTGGTTCACAAAAGGGATATGTATTGGGATGCAAATGCTGCGTTTGGGAACAACCGCATCGTTTACTAACATGATACAGGAGTTTGGGGACAGACTGAAAACAGAATCAATTTCAGCAATAAAGTCCTGGTAGCAACGCCAAGGAAGTCTCTGGAAATGCATTAGCGGAACCGAGGAAGCTAGGGAAGCCCTCTCTCCTGGGCACAAGGTGAATTCCACATGAGCCCCCGCTTTCTAACACAAGTGAAGGTGTCTTCCCCTTCCCCTCTCCACCAAGTTGCCTCTAAAGGTAGAGATGTCCAGGAATTTGAAACCTTGAAATCCCACTAACAAAATGACTGAGAGCACTGGCGGGAGAAGTGCATGGAGCAATTACAGAAAGAAGAATATTTACACCCTACGAGCTCTTTCCAGCACCAGGGAGTCTTCAGATCCATTCCCTTAGTACACATGATCCACAGCAAACATTTATTGCACAAGGTGGGACTCCAGGAAGACCAGGAACCCGAGGGCAGACCCCAAGGCTTCTCCATCCCACAAAGCTATACCAGGGAACCCTCTAGCAGCGCCAGGGAAAAGCATTGAGGAACAGCACAAGGGACTTAACATATTTGGAGGACTGTCCCTCCGGACCACGTTCCCACAGAAAGCTCCACCATGGCTGAGGGCAACATATCTCTGAGTAAAGAACACAGGCTCTGACCCAACTATTTTCTCAGCTCAGATTTTTTCCATAAGGCAAAAGTCTTACAACCAAATCCCAAATGAATCCCGTTCCAAACACGCCAGCAATTAATCAGCTGTCTCAGATCCAGGGAAAAAAAAAAAAAAAAAAAAAAAAAAAAAAGAATTGCCAGTTTGGAGACCCCACAAGACTTAAGGAACACAGTTGTGCCTAGGGCACAGGAA
>NW_009259186.1:33005-57038 GCF_000687185.1 Egretta garzetta
AACGCCCACAAATAAAAACGTGTCTTCGAACCCAGGGAAAAAAAAAAAAAAAAAAAAAAAAAAAAAGAATTGCCAGTTTGGAGACCCCACAAGACTTAAGGAACACAGTTGTGCCTAGGGCACAGGAAACCTCCCCTCCTACATTCAGAGCTAGAGAGGGCCTGGCTGCCAATTCCCGCAGCAAGCCCGGGTAGCTCCCAGGAAGGGGAAATGCTCCAGGTCTTCAGCAAACTGAGTACCAGCTTCAGGAAGCCCCAGGAAAAGAGCATCAAGAATTTGGAGCAAGATTTCCACAATTAAGGTGACCGGACTGTTCACAGAAGCCCCTGTGTGCTTCTCCCAGGATAGCTACATTCACATCCAGGATTCCCATCCACCTCTTTCATCAGCTACTGATGTAAATCTGTGCAGAAAACGCTCCTGTTAATGGATAAAGCCTTTAACGTTCTCAATTCCAGTGGCAGTCCAGCGGTTCATACTGGTACGAGTAGTCTGCCTTGTTTCCACAGCAGGGCACACGGCTACACCGTGTGTATACGGGGTCAAGATTACAGAGCTACAAAACCTGCCTGTAAGACATCACATGCACTAAAATGTTTAACAAAAATACAAGCAAATCCCTTTCAAGACTCTCAGCTTGCTCCTACTAGTCTAGGTGACTTATGGCCTTGCTGCTTTTATCCCCTTATCATCTCAGTACACTAATTTGACTTTGTGTTAAATATAGCCAGCGTAAAAGTCAAGAGAAAAGAGAAAAATCTGGATACAAGTCAGGTTTCTAACAGATAAGAAGTTCAAAAGCTTTACCTTACGACCACAGAAACTAGAAGGGAGTCCTGAAGACCTGAAGATAAATTATCTTGGTCCCAAAACTATTAAGAGAATTTTAATGACAGTAAGTGTCAAAAATATTTAGATAATGACATAGAAATCAAGCTTATTTTCAAATATCCGTTCAGAAGGGGTTGCTAGGAGAGAGACAGAAGGGAATTTTTCTGCAGCTGATTACAGACTCCCTATATAGTGCCTGAAATGTGCCAGAAGCGCAAAGGCCAACCGTGCCACATATTAGCATTACAGTAACATCCAGAGCCCCCTATCAAGATCAAGGCTCTATTGTTCAGGGTTGAGCTCGTAGGAAATTGTTTCTTCAGTCAGAATGAAAAGTGATTTAAAGCATTTTGCCCATTCTGCATCGGGACAAAAAAACCCACACAAACCCTTTCAAATCTGGAGAGACTGCCCAGCCAGCAGCCAGAAATGGACTGGCCACTGTGGATTTGCCTGTTCCAGGGTCGAGTTCCCATTCCCTCATCCTGTGCGGGGCCACCCACCACCGTAGGGCTGGATCTCCCCTGCAGTAATAAAAAAAAATTGTTAGGATACAACTTCACACCCCATTCTCCCAAAATCCCAGATGAACATCGTGGCCAACAGATGGCTAGTCTGTTTGCAAGGTTGAATGTTTTTTTTTCCTGGCAAACATTTAGCCTTAAAAAAAAAGAAAAAAAATCCCTTCATTAAGTTTCTTTAAAATTAAAGGAAGCTATAAGCTTGGACAAATCAGTTTTTCAGCTAAACCTTCTCCCAAAATCCCAGATGAACATCGTGGCCAACAGATGGCTAGTCTGTTTGCAAGGTTGAATGTTTTTTTTTCCTGGCAAACATTTAGCCTTAAAAAAAAAAGAAAAAAAATCCCTTCATTAAGTTTCTTTAATTTTAAAGGAAGTTATAAGCTTGGACAAATCAGTTTTTCAGCTAAAAATACTTCACTGAAAATAATTTTACAAGCCTAGTGACACAAATGGCCATGAGCACCCTGCCCTGAAGTGGCAGAGCGAGCAGAAAGCTGGGATGCCTCAGGGAAAAATAAAAGTTGTATATTTATCTGCATGCATCTCAATACGAGTTGCAGATAGGTCAATGGTCATTACCAGAAGGCAAGTCCCTGCCTTCTAAGGATCTCTGCCACGTCTTCTCTTACTTATGGAGACTTCTACAGCTATCCTTGCAGGCGAAGAACCTCACCAGAGAAGCCATTCTGAATTTGAGGGAAAATGGTAAGACCACATCTGTGTATATTTAAAAAAAAATGAGAAATCATCCAGCTCTGCTACCTAAGCAGCTGAGAACCTGTCTTTGAGGAAATAACTCACCATCTGCGTATGTCATGACAAAAGGGGATTTTCAAAATAAGACTAACAGAGTTGATTTCTTCCTGCACGAAGAGCTTTGCAGGCAGCAAGTGCTGCTACACCACCCATGCGATGGGACGTGCAGCCACTCCAGCTGCTTGTGGTACAGAAAGCACCGGTCTGCTTGTTCGAGGTGTCAGAGGTGTGAATTCTTCTGAAGTATTTGCAAGCAGAATTTTGCACCATAAATAGCCTCTAATATTGGCACTGGTGGTTATTCGCGTTTATTTTCTTGCAAAGGCAAACGAGTTCCACTCTAAGAAGCACTTACACAACCTGCAGTTATCTGTAAGGAGCCCTATGATCTAGCAGTGTTACCGGTTACGCTGACGCATGGCCAGCAAAAGGGCAAGTTCAGCTCAGTCGCCTCCCTGCCTCCAAGCCTTCGTAGGCCGCCTTGCCTCCTCTAAACTCCCTGCCTTTATCTGATACAAGTTACCCGAGGTGCCAGCTCCACACGTGAAACCGCAGCTGGCACCAGGACTCGGATGCTTGAAGCATCAGGAATATTTATTCTTATTTTCCCCAAGTAAAAGTCCCTGTCCTTTACTCACATTTAGCTTTCTTCACACTTCTCTGTCTGTCCCTGCAGCACATCAGAAGCAGCGAAAAAGGTTATAAAGAAAAAATAAGCTCTTGTGATTTCTTTGAGCAGCAAGAGGCAGCCCTTTTTAGCCGCCCTGTTTATCGCAAACTTCTTGAGAACTCCAGGCTAACCCCATTCAAATTATTAAAATCCATTGGTTTTCCCCCAAGCTAGTTATTCTCATTGCCACAGGGCATCGTTCTCAGTCTCCAGCCTCAAGCGAAGGGGTTTTCTAGCACCAGAAATAGATTCCCTATTTGCCAAGGATTTCTGGTGTCGGTATCCACAGCCCCATGGCCTGCACCAGCCCCAAGAAGGGAAGACACCACTGGGGCAACCTGCAGTTTATCTTCACGTAAAACTGGGGCAAACCTCAATCCTCCTTCATCTGAACTGGGCTTGCCCAGGTATCCCACAGCTTCGAAAGACACAAAACTCAAATCCTACAGCGTGAAGGACAGCAAGTCACTCGTGGGCAGTCATGGAAAGCTCTGAAGACAGCCAGCTTTTCCATGCCTTCACCCTCCTCACCGCTGCGACAAGTGAACCAGGGACAGCATTACACAGAGGTGGTTTCACTCGTTGCAAGACAACAGCCGGTTATCATCGCAGCCAAAAATGCTCTGGAAGTGAGGGGATAGCAACCTGCACTTGGCTGCCGAGTTTTTATTTTATTGCACACGAGTGTTTTCTTGTTAGAAACGCAGTTTTGCTTTAAAAAAAAAAAAAAAAAAAGCCTTACTCACCGCTTCTCTACCAGATTTTAACTGACTGAGACAAAAAAATCACGCAAGAAAGAGCATTCTTAAGTTATTCTGCACACACCCATCACAATTTCACACCAAGGATTGCGAATTTCTGCAAGATAAACACCCCAGCCACCAACAACCCCATTCAAAAGGCACTTACCAAGTGCAGCCACGCGTACTGAAAGGCACCTTGCGAGTGCAAGTGGGGTTTTGGGGAGAAGGAACTGCTGCTCCAGCAAGCCCTCCGGTCTGGCTTGCTTTCTTTGGAGCTCTTGATGATTTACGTCTGGCCACTCTCCACTAAACTTTGTGCCAAGAAACTGGAGTAATAAGGAAGCGGTGGAAGGAAAAGCCAGCTTTCCCCAGAAGATGCTTTGCATACAAGTTGCCTGCTATGAACCAGTTAGAAGCTAAGTCAGCGTTTTTCCTACAGAGAGGATACTCCGAGGCTTCAAACCTGGTCTTCCCTCACCAGAAGCGAAGGGAACCACGACAAGAAGACAACAAGGTACATCTCACACCATGCTGGATTGAATAATACAGCCCTTTTCCTTCAGGAAACAAATTCATTCATTGCCCTCCTCAACTCCACACTGTTCCCTTGAAAAGTTTCAACTTGTTTAGAAAAAGAGATAGCAGACAAGCTACGTATTTTTTTTGCTGTAGAGAAAACAGATTGGAATAAACTTGTTTAAAACTGTTCTCAAGCTTCCACTGGATGGGTCAACATTTAATTGCAGCGGTGGCACCAAGAGCTCCTTCACAATCAGATTACACAGGAACACAATCAGTGTCATTTTGACAGTAGATAACGAGCGCCGCAGCCAAACTCCACTTTGGCGGTGCTGATTACTGTGCAATCCATTTGCATTTACAGACAAGGAAGAACACAACACGTACAAGCATCGGGCCCTTGTTTTACTGGCTATCCTTAGCCAAGCGCAATTCAGAATGAGAACACGTATAGGCCCGGGGTGACACCTTCCGATTTGCATGGCAGCAGAGCTTTGCTTGCGAGATGACTGCGTTTCGGTGCTGCACGTGGTGGTGGTCAGTCCCAGGAGCAGCACGTTGGATGGAAACGGCTTGAAACCACTGAAACCTGTGACCTACGTGAGGGTTGCTGAGGTGCTGCTCACGAAATGCAGGGAGATGCATTAGTCGAGAAGAAGCTGGCACACAAGATTTTTAAACAAGAAGGGAAGAGACTGGACTTGATGAAAGGGAGTTGGAATGAAGTTGTGATTGATACAGCCTAACTGATGCTCCCACGTGTGATCGTAACGCAACATAGCATTGCCTCCACAAGCACAAGATTTCTTTGAGTCTCAGTAAAAGAGGACACACTAGAAACTAAGAGAATTTAAGTGCAATCAGTCTGTAATGCTAACAACTGTCAATTAGCAAACTCCTTAAATGGATCCTAGCTGGACTGCACAGTTTGAGGAAGGCATCCTACCAGAAAGGACTAGCAAGGAAGACAACGTACGGAGCCATGACACAGGAGCATAAAGCCCTGGGCTTCTCTGGGATAACCAGAGGCGCAAAAAGGTCCCCACGATATGATTGCACTGGTCTCCTCTGACCCGGTGCTCAAGCCTCCCAGAAGAGTTCAATGCAAGCTGCTCACCTGGCGTGAACAAGGCGGAAATTATCAGGAACCTCGGCCACCGAGGCAGAAGCCACAGAATTCACTCCACCGACACTGAAAGTCAGTCACGGGGGAAACCAGAGCCAGATCCAGAAGCATCGAAGACGACAGTAGTAGTAGTTTACACGGCCATACATCTGTCTCTAAGCTAAACCACTAGATAGACTATTTGCATTGCTACAGCTTCCACCAAGAGCAGTTTGTTGCCATGGTGATTGTACATACCAGTGGGAATGGAGTATTTAATGTACGAACAATAAACTTCTCAAACAAGCGAGAAATTTCAAGTGCGTTTTAAGTGAAATATCAGAAGGAGAAAATGCAATCATTTCTTTTTCCAGTTGTGTTGAGTACAGAGTTCCTCTTTGTGAGGATTCAAGAAGTGCCAAAATGCTTCTGAAAGAGAAACCGCGGTTGTAAAACCACAGAATTGAGAGCGTGACCCCAAGCATGTGCTAGACCTGACAGCAAGCCTAAGATTTAACTGTGTTTTGAGGGCTGTGCCCCATCACGTTTTACAAAAATGTACCAGGTCTGTTAAAAGCAAAATGCTTTTCACGTGTTTGCGCAGTTGGCATACTTCAGTAATTTAGACTTCCTGAAGACATGTATTATTTTAAGATGTGGCCTTTTCCCTCCAGTAGTTTGGTTTAGGTTTCCATAGACTTTACTGAAATGCTTTTTCACTCCAAGAAACCTATACAGTCATTTAGAAACTGCAAGCATGTCAAGCCACCTCAGCAACAGCGACATAAAACCCCAAAGGTACAACCAACCATCTCCTCAGGCTGCAAAGCCCTTGGGACACGACATGTTTGCAGTCAAAGCAGACAGATGCAGAGGATGTCAGCAGCTGAGCTTTGGCAAGAGTTTTTACTTAGGGGGAAAAAAAAAAAAAAATCTAGAAGTATCTCAAGCTCTTGGCTTTAAACAAGATAAAGAGTTCAATGGAGGGAAGGAGAAAGTGTCAAAGCAAATATTTTCACTCTGGTAAATTCAGAGATATATTCTGTTGAACATAAGCTTAATTTTAAGATGCTTTGGCACAGAGCAGTTACCAGTTCTGGAACCAGAGTCCCCATCCTCTTTGCTTCCCTTTACCAGGATCTTTTCTTGCCTGCAAGGGATGCTGAGTTGGGCCCCAGAGACTCACCGAGGGGATGCTGATAGGCTGCATTGGCTTGAGCTACATCATAACACCGAACTGAGAAAGTGTTAAATATGGGAATCCTGAGAATTGTTTTAATAAACACTTCACACCAGGTTATATCTCTTCAACAAAAATCCTGAAGCCCTCTCTGAAAGAGGCTTCGCACAAACTCAAGCTTGAACTATTAAAACATCAAAGGGGGAGGAAACACATTTAAAGTCCTGTCTAGGATCCCACTCCCTTGGAATCAGGATAACGTATCACAACAGTTCTCCATGGCCTGGAACATAATAATGGGATTTTTCCCTTTTTTTTTTTTTTTTTTCTCTTGTGTGTACAGGCACAACAGAGGTGAGACTCACCAGGAAGTGCTGGTTTAGCGCAAAACCCCTGGCAACGCACCAAGAACTGGTCCATGCGATAAGCATATGTGATGAGAGCAAGACAGCGAGGTGTTCGGGCTGCCTTTCTCTAACAAGTACAAAAGGGTTTGGCAACGCGACTGGAAAGATAGCTGTGGGGCACCTACTCGGATGTATTGCCTGCGCTTGGTTTAAAACCCGATCTATGGAAGAGGCTTGCTTTGCTGACCTTTGCAATAAACCTAATGGAGCCGACAGCTGGAGCAGGGCATCCGAAACATCAGAGCAGAAACAAAAAGGCCAAGCTGCTCTGTAAGCACCTCTTACACCAAGGCTACTGAGCTATCTGCAGCGTAGCGGTGTTTGGATCCAGAGTTCCTCCCAACCCCACGCCAGCAGATGCAAGAGTACACGGAAATACTTAATGACTTATTTCTTGCTCGCTGAGGTCACACCTGCACTGGGTTGTTTTGGGTTTTAAGGGTTTTGTAAACTGTAGTCTTCAGAATTGAGACAGCAACAACTGTTTGAAAAGCCAGCTACAGCAAGCTGTGAAACTGTAAATAAGACTCAGAGCCCAGAGCAAGCACTGAAGTGGACGGTGCCAGTGAAAATTAAGCAGCACCGGTCCTCACGGAGCTTCTTCAACTTTAAGTGTTCACCAACAATTAACGTCCTGAGCTTATGTGCTTAATAGCAAAAACCCTAGTAGTGAACTGCCACCCATCTGGGTGTTTTCTGTACCAACCAGAATGGCAATAAAGTGCCTCAAAGATATTTTGGAAATTATTTCTCCCTCTGAAGAACAGGGCACAACTGATATTTCACTACTTGAGCCAGAAGCTCCAACATTTCTGAGCCTTTCTGAAGGAGCGTTGTTATCTTGCCAGTCCTCAAAGAAACAAGCTTTAAAACAAACCTCGGAAACCGCTGGTATTTCTATAGCACTGGTGCAGGAAACCAAAGCAAACTAAATTTGAAAATTAAGCTAGAGATTAGAACAATTCCCTTGACCTCAAGTCAAGTCGATCGCTCAACGCAGGGGAAAAGTCATTGCGTGGCTTCAGTCGAGATTTCTCACCACCCGTAACACCCCCAGCTGAAGTAACGCGTGATGCTCCACCAGATACAGGTGTTCGTTTCAGGGTGGGTCATACCCCGAGGCACCTGCGGATTTCTGTTCCTTTCAAACCGCTTTATTAGAAATAGGTCTTTTCAAGAACAAGTTAATTCTGTTCTTCTGCTGATTCAGCAGACAACGACACAGGCCGGCTTGCTAGCAGGTGAAAAATCATCAGGATGAACATCGCCCTTGGGGCGGTCTACCTCTTGCCTATGCAAAGGGGCTTACGCCGATACATCCGCCAACAAGTCTGTTGATGCAGCACCCACACCTTGTAAGGGCACATCTGAAAATGGTGAACTTAAGGGCAGTATGACTTTTATAGACCACTTGCAAAACCACGAGGATCAGATTTGTCCTCTTCTCTGTGCTACAGCAAAGGAGACCGGACAGAGCCTGCCAGAACTTCTGGAGGGATCAGATTTGCTTCTCCCCTCCTTGGTTTTGTTAAAAGGTATCTCAGGAGCAGTGTTTTAAAGGGATGGCTCAGACAGGATTTCATACCTGATGTTGTTTGGTTTTTTGTTTTTTTGTGTTTTTTTTGTTTTTTTTTTTTAAAAAAACCCAAACAAATGACCTGAAGTACAGAGCAAAAGATGACTTCACTCCATATCTGAATCACAGAACCGGTGAAGTTATGTCAATCACGACCACAGTTTCCAACACAGACCATACACTGTTTTCTCTCAAACCAAAGCAGAATTAAAAAAAAAAAAAAGTGATTTAGGGATAAGCACCTTTCAGACCTTGGTTACACACAGCAGCTGAAGCTTACAGATTCTGTTTTCCTTCTTTCTAGGTCACCTATAAAGTGAAAATACCAAGCAGTCCCACGTACCAGGAAACTGCAGTTTGGGTTTGCTAAATGAAAAGCCATAGGAGCTTCCTGCATGCCACGGTTCTGTATGCAAATACCAACAACGATCCAATATGCCACTGTCATCACTATTAAATCAATTATCCCCTTTATTCTTACTACGTAATGAGAGCAGTGGAGCACCATAGCCTATATTCGGTGCTTCCTCAGCAGATCCCATAAAGAGACCCAACGTCCCAGAGCCGGCTGTGAACAGACCAGACGCACAAGGCAAGTGGTTTTGCCTCAGCTTTATTTTGTTCTGTCCATTTGGCCATCTGTATTTAAAGGTTTAGCTGATAAAGATGGGTCTATCACTCAGCTTTCTACGTACTCCAGGTCAGGTCGGCTTCTGCTGTACCTATCAGTCTCGAGAAAATACCGACAGACACGCATTTCCAAGGTTAGGGAGAGGGATGGTAACGCGCTGTTTCCCATCCATCAAGCCACTAACTCTAACCGCAAACATGGCACGGCTTTGTCAGTAATCACCATACCATCTGTAAAAAGTTCACTTCTTTATCAGCCCTGGAAATTTAAGAAATCAGGCTGGTGCTTCTGTTAACCTCAGCGATTCCTCTTGCATCCAGTTCCTACCACCGGCTTTTGCACCAAGAAGTTAAATACTCGCCTGCTAATAAGTATTTTTTAAATGTCTCAAGCGCTTCCGAGGGGTTGTTGGCTTTTCCCAAAGGATTAACCACACAGGATTTTCCTGAAGTTTCAGGTATAAAGATACATTGTGTTCGAGAGGAAGACTTGAAAGAGCCTCACTTGGAGCCTAACAATGATCCCCACACCAGCTTCCTTGTGCAACGGAAAGGCAAGCTTTAGGGACGCGGCAGAAAGGTTGCCAAGGAAGGAGCCTAACAAAGAGTTTGGGGCTTTGTTTGTAGATGTGAATGCACCAGCAGGCCTGAGCTCGCCAGCCATCAACAAAACGGCGGCGAGGCAGAGCTGGGGTGGCACTGGTGCCCAGAACGGAGGGTGCCCTCACCCTGGGACACCCACTACGCCGCATTCAGTCATGTCAAATACCTTTTTTTTTTTTTAAACAGTTTCCAGGCTTTGAAGACTGGGCCTTCACTCAAGCAGCTGCACCAGAAGCAAAAGCAAGTCGTCCAGGCTATTTCTCAAGCGCTGCTTTCTGTAGCGACATGGCCAACCATCTCCACGCAAATGTCCCAATCTCTGCACCCCACGGGAAGGCTAAAGGGTTCATTAAGGCTGCTCTGGCACAAGCGACACCACCACAATCAGAGGAAGGGAAAAAAATAGGTTTGGGTTTTTTTTTTTTAATAACATGACCAGCAGAAGGTGTTGCTAAAACACAAGAACACACAGCCCTCATCGCTGCAGCCAGGCAGTTTCCTCTGAGCCATACAGATGGAAGGGCTGGAGAGAGACTGGGAAATTTCCCTGCAAGGGTTCAGAAGGTGCTCTCGCACCTTTTAAAGCTCTTTTGAAGCTCATCTTAAAGCTCTTCCAAGCAAAGCTTCCTACCCAGCAGAAGCCCCAAATCCACTTGGAGAAGGGGACCAGGACAGAGGAGAGAGTTTGCACCCGATGGAGTCAGGAGCTCCTCATCACCCAGCCCTTTTGCTTCTGATCCAAGAACTTGTTCTAGCACATCTGCTCAGGCTTAACTATCCCCCTTCCCTCTCAACTCCCTAACAAGAGGCATATCAGTTATCTGAAGACGGAGCCCAAGGGAGTTTTACAAATTAGCCATCCCAATTTATATCCACGTATTTCTGATAGCTGCAGGAAGAATGCTTGCCTGAAGGCTTCCTGCAGGAATAACAGTACCTGGAGTTTGTTACATGGATAAAAAAAAAAAAAAAAAAGAAAAAAAGGGCAGTCAGTTTAAAACTGAACTTCGTAATCGAGTTTTGCGTACATCACCGTAATACAGGCCACACTATCAATATAAATGCTGTTGTTAGACCACTGCTATTCCCAGCTCTTAGACTGCTATTGAGCTTTGGAGAGCGAAGGCAGTGCTTTCTTATAATTAGTTAAATTCAGCTGAAACAGAAGATTCCTTGACATCATCTGTTTGGATCACCATTATAGAAGGGACAAAGGAACACTACTGCAACTGCACTAAAAACTAATTAACACAGTTTAGTCGTTAGCGGGTGCAGCTGCCTGAAAAGTGGGATTTTGTCACTGAGTTTGAAGTATCTCCTCCTTCAGAGATGAGCTGAAAAAAAAAAAAAAACAAACCCAAACCCCAAAGCTTAAACCACTACAAGAACAAAAAGCCTAGCGCTGACCTCCGCCAGATGCTCTGAATTACAGGTGACCTCCGGCAGACCCAGCGAGAGTTTCAAAGACACACATTGATCACAGCTTTCTTTAATAAATCAGAATTAAGCAGACTTGACACACTTTAAGCCATTTTGGATGACAATATTACTAATCCACAGAAACCCTCCAATTAACCAGTGTGCTACTGCAAATAAACAGCATCCCGAAACAACTGAGGAAGTTAAAATAAAGGACGGCTTGGAACGGCAGAACAAGTGCACTGCTTTCAGCAGCCTTGAAATTTTCCCTCGTACTGTCAAGAGTCACTTAATTCCTCCCCCCCTTTACTCATCTCTGCCATCTTGACAGTTTTAGCAGAGATGTGGGGCTCCAAAGAATGGAGGTGGGAACATTTCGAGGGCTGGAGCCCCTCTGCTCTGAGGCCAGGCTGGGAGAGTTGGGGGTGTTCAGCCTGGAGAAGAGAAGGCTGCGGGCAGAGCTGAGTGCGGCCGGTCAGGGCTTCAAGGGGGCCCAGAGGAAAGGGGGGGACAAGCTTTTTAGCAGGGCCAGCTGGGACAGGACAAGGGGGGATGGCTTTCAGGGAAGGTTTAGACTGGATCTAAGGAAGAAATTCTTTACAGTGAGGGTGGTGAAACCCTGGCAGGGGTTGCCCAGAGAGGGGGTGGAGGCCCCATCCCTGGGACCATTCTAGGCCAGGTTGGACGGGGCTGTGAGCAACCTGATGTGGTTCGAGGTGTCCCTGCTCCTGCAGGGATGTTGGGCTGGGTGACCTCTGGGGGTCCCTTCCAACCCAAAACATTCTATGATTCTATGAACATTCTCTACTTGAGATATATTTTAAGGTTAAGGAGAAAAGCACTTCCCCCTTTGCTCCAAGTGGGAGCTGTTCCCATCCCCAAACCAGCACAGATCTCTGGGCAGCAACCTGAGCTCAGCAATCCACAGCTTCCAGGCTGCGGAGGCAACCAAAAACTGGACAGACTTTTCCTCTTGGCCACCTGGAACCACTGTCACCCCAGATAGGACTCAAGCCCATTATCCGTGGGGCGCGAAGCTCCATATCCTATTACTGGCTTGGCAAACTGCCTGTGCTCTTCCCTACAACACTGTCTTCCACTTCACATGGTGTCATTTGGGAACTCTGCAAACAAACCTCAGCGTACCTGCTCTGTGTGATTAACAAGAAAAAAGCAGAGAGGGATTTCATCCCTCACCTTCAGATGTATGACTGGTTGTAGGGCACAGCCAAGAAATAAGGACCAGGCAGGAGGCTGGATACCAAGCCTCATGCTTCTGGCTCATATGTTAAATTTAGTCCAGTCTGGTGATGACCTAAAAAAGGTTGATGTGGGTTTCTGTAACGCATGTGGCAGCCTGGTCAGCTCCATTCAGTTCCTAAAAGAAGAACGCGCACGCTGCAAAGCCTGATGCCATTTGAGTGATTTCGGGAACCAAACGGTGAAAAGAAGTTATTGATTCACACCTATATAACAACGGCTTTGACCAAAGCAAGTGGTTTTAGCTTCTGATGCAACCTATATCTTGCTGAAGAATTAGGGGAGCATTTCTACCCCCCCGGCCAGGTGTTTTACATGCTCTTAACTGCAATTTTTGCATATTAAGGGAAATGAGCAAGAGAAAACTTAACACCAGTGACAAGGCACCCTTACTAGCAGGAGCACATAACCTGCCAGCTCAGGACCCTCTTTCCTTTAAGGGGCTTTTCTGCTGTTCAAAGTGCCTTATAAAGGAGAGTAAAAGCCTTCAACACCGTAGCACCATACACCTGACTGTGCAGCCTTGCCCTGGATGCTCCACAACAGATCCCCGTCTGATAGTTGAGATAAACCAAAACCCACAGAAGGTTATGAAGTTCGCGTATCTTAAGAGTCGCTTCATGTGCCTTCCAAGTCTGCGGAAAACTGGCGAGAGAGAACTGCACACAGAATATCCTGAAGTGTCCTAATTACACTAAATGTCAGGTAGCAGCAAAGAAACCTGTGACTTTGGAAGAAACCAGGAGGCACAGGGGACACTTTAAGGACTCACTTGCTTCTGAGCTCTACATATTCCAAGACTTTTTAAAAAAAAATAAAAATAAAAGAGACCCACAGTAATGCAACGCCTGACTCTGAAGAAACCTGTTGCACCCCAGCCACACTGAGCAGGAAGCCCTTTCAAACAGGTAAACTGAACTCCAGAAAAAGGAAACGACATCGAACGCAATATTCATCAGCAGAGGACTAGAACTTGCGGCTCTAACAAGACCGAGACGCTGGTTCAGACTCAGACAAGCCAGTTATAACTTAAGCTGTTCTCATGCACGATCCCCACTTACGCAACCAACTCCAGAGTAAAACTAACAGAGGAGAACAGTTTGTAAGGCCCCGAAACCACGTGCCCAACGTTGAGAAGAGGCACCAGCAGCACCTGGGCTCTCTCGAGGCATTTTTGAATGACAGCCTCAAATCACCTTCGCTAGAATCCCCACAGAACATATTTCTTGCTATGACTAAACAGGCGACCAGGCAAATCTTTGCTTAACCCTGAATCTTTTTCCGATGCATCACGCTGAAGTGACGAAAGATTTTTTTTTTTCTTTTTCCAGAGATCTGACATTTAAAAAGCTACAGCAGGTCAGTGTCAAGGGACAAATTTTCAGCAAGCAGAAGTCACTGTAAAGGTGAGGCAAGGGTCTGCACAAATTGATGTGTGTCTGCAGGAACTGATGCAAAGCAGCTCAGGGAGAGGAGCTCCCACGTTGGCATTTGAACGCTCCGAACCCTAATGCAAGAATCAAAGCCTCCAGCTTCAACGTATGCGGAGAATCAAACACACCCCTCTCCTAAACAATCTGTACTCTAAATCTGTATCACTGAGTTTAGTAACAGAGGATGGGCAGACAGTTTAATCGTCCAGTGGTCAGTAAGTTTTGCAGGACTGAACATCAAGTTCATTTCAGTAGGGCGGCAAATTTTCTTCAGAGCATATGCACATTTGTGGTGTGCTTTTAAATGCAAACCAGTGCCTTTGCATGGATGTGAGGGCTTAACATTATGAGTACATTATTGCTAATCATTTGAATTTTACAATTTTTTTTCCTTTCATTTGGCAAGATGCAAGTCTCAGTATTACACTGGGGAAATTCAAGCAGTGACCAATAATTAAAACAGGGTTTGCAGTTTAAACTACTTGCTGAAACCACGGGGATGTATTTCTTCAGTCTTGCACTTAACCACAACTGGTGTTTTGAGATCCACCCCCCCACCCCAGCCACTTCTCCATGTATAAAATGCACTGCTTTTGCCTTCTGCAAAGTTAGCAGAGCACAGCTATTTATTGGCAAAATGTCCTCCTTCTTGATCCAAACAAGGCAAGTATTTAAACTTACCTTTTCAGGGCAACCTTCTGGTCACACTGCCAACATAAAACAAAAGAAAACATGGCAGAAACCATGAAGTAATAAAAAAGAACTTGGATTATGACTAACATAACTTTCTCAGCAGTTGCAAGCAAGCCAGAATCTGTTTAAATCCAAGACCTCGGAGCTTTACACAAAACACAGGACTTCATTATGGTGTCCACAATTTTTAAAACAGCAGCACTAGCTGTAAGCTCACTTGCAGGGTGCAGTCGCTCCTATCTGCCACGAGAAGGGTGAGTTAACACCTCCTCACATACCTTCCCTTTCAAGGAACGCAGGCTCCGGTACTGAGTTACAAGGATCTGATTTCCGACATCTCAACTCTTGAACCAAGCGTCGTCCCCCCCAGTCTCTCAAAGCCACATTCTCCTCTTGGGATCTAAGCTTACCCCAATAACCATGCACAGATTCCTCCCCTGGGCCAGGAGTATTAAGTTACCTATGATGCCAGGCCTGTTAAACAAAACGCCGATCGTTTAGCTTCCTTATTTTCACTGCTTCCCTCATTTCACAACTGACACAGCGGCAGGTTGAAAGCCTTAAAAGAAAAAGAGAAAAAAAAAAAAAAAGAAAAAGTAGGAGGTGGCTTCGGTAGCACCAAGGAGTAAGTGGGTATAACCATGCTGAATCACATTGCAGTTAGAGTTGACATTTCCAGGGTAGGTGCTTCACTCCTGGAAGGGTTGTTTCTTATTTCAGCCTTGTTTACTTTACAATCCCGTCATACAAATTAGAGGATTACAAAGCAAGGCCATCACCAAAACTTTTGCGGAAATCAGTCCACGAGACGTCGTTCTTGTCCAAGCGAGCTGCAAGTGCCATTGCCAAGCATGAAGTAGATAACCTTCAAAAAGTATCGCACCACACCGCTACGGAGGACTGCTCCCAAGTACCCTGACACAGAGACCTCTCTCACACAGAACCTGAGCTCAGCTTTAAACCTCACAATGACTGGGCTGCTTTAAAACTTGCCTTGCTGCTCCGTGAAACCAGCACTCTGCACGCATTCATATTCAGCGGTGTTGGCTTTGAAGATTTGAGAGGGAAGGTCAATGAGTTTGAATTAATGGTATTAGATGGAAGAAAAACATAACCGGTTTCATTTGCCTTCAGCAGAAAGGAAAGTGTAAGAGAACATTAGCTTCCACCAGCTTTGATTAAATGGATCACCATGGAAAAACCTCTCCCCACCCCTAAAGAGAAAAAAGAGTAAAGAAAGGGGCGGGGAAGAAAAGAAAAGAAGAGTAAGAGGAAAAAAAAAAAAAAAAAAAAAAGAAGAGTACTTTCCCCAAACAAAACTGCTTGGGAACAGCCAGGACACGAGAGCAAGTTTGGGATCGTATCCATCACCAACTCCACGCCACATTCTCTTCCTTCAGGTTTCAAAAACACCAGGTTCCTCTCAGTGCTTAGCTCCCAAGGCTGATATTGGGTTTAAGAAAAGCCAACAGCCCCCTTCTCCAAACGCATTTAAAAACCAAACCTGGTTCTTTTTAAAAAAAAAAAACACAACAAAACCAAACAAACCTAAAAATCTGGCTTCAAACCATTTACAGTTGACTGAGCAAGACTTAAAGCAGCAGCTTCGTTTGCCCCTAAAACCACGATGAGTTTTAACTCTTCAACGATGTCCACAATGGTGATCAAAAACTAAACTACGGCTTCGCAGCGCAGTTTTAAAATAGCACTTAGATCTAGAGACACTTTTAAGAACAAAATTATTTTCAAGCTCCCGTCAGACCTCAGCAGACAACCTGGGTTTATGTTCTCATCCAGCTTTTCCGCTGCAAAAGAACGGGCGCCTCACCGAGCATTCGCCCCTGCCCAGACGCGTCGCTTCGCAGCGCCAGAGCACGCCTGCTCCTGCCACCATCAAGACAAAACAGGGCATCGCGGCCCACCAAGAAATGCCAAAGTGCTTCAGTTAATTATTTATCAATCTCTTCAACTTTGCTTCTATTAATCTACCACGCCAGAGGTTAATCAGGGACACGCAGGCCTGCTTCAGTACCACACGCTGATTTTTACCTTGTACACTTGATAACTGCGGAAGTGCCTGGTCCTATCCTAAACCCCACTATGTTTTAGTCAAAATCGCAGACTTTACAGACTGCCAGAGTCTCTCCCTCCAGTGCAAACAGGCTTAAGCTTACCTTTCAGTGTCATACCTTGCTCAGGGGCCACGAGCAGGCAGACTGGCCACTATTCATCCTCTCTCAATACCATTCATTCATTATGCATACCACTCCCTCATCCCCTCTTGTTCACCTCCATTTGGAGATAGTCTGTCCCAATACAGTCATTATAAAAGGTCCACAGACGACTGACTAGAAACAATCTGCTGTTACAGGGACAGTACCCAGGCAGTCGGGAAGGCAGCAATGATTTGCACATCTATAATTTACATGCGAAGTCCCCCACCGCCGCTCTCACAGGAGAGAGCGCTCAAGGCCAGGTGAAAAGCCCACTGGAATTTGGAAATAATGCAAAATTTATCTAACAATCAACTGTCAGCTTTTAACCTCAACCTTTCACAGGGGATGACAAATGCCTCCAGGGTTAAGCTCCCCAAAAGGGCAGCAGACTTTTCCTAATGAAAACATTAACGCAAATTTAAAACATTCATTTTTAAGGGAATATCACAAAAGCCATTCACTTTTAAGGGAGTATCACAAAAAAAAAATTAAAACCAGCTACAGCCAGATAGTGCAAAAGATTTCAGAATAATCCACCCAGACACACTATTTGTATGATCTCAAAGAAAATATTTTACGCTTCTTTCTTCTAGCCTTTAGTCCAAGGAAAGCACATACCAGCGAAACGCCATCATTTCTGGAAGGCAGCATTTGACCCGCTGAAAAAGATCGAAATCAGCTATCCCTTCCTCACACAGAGTCACTAATATCTGGAAGCCTACACCACCTCCTGCACTCTCCTGTATGTGGATCATGCAGAACATACAGGCATACTCCGTAATTCACAGTTGAAAAGGGATTGGAGTCGACAGACCACCACCACCTCAGTTAAAAAACGATACAGGCAGATCCACCCCTCTGCCCGATTTGAAACACCTAATGCCAAGAAAATGGACTGCGAGTGATTTGGCTTCTCTTTGGAAGGCTGAATCAATTTGCTCCAGGGAATAAGTCAAATGATTTAAGACTAGAGGACAGCTCTTGGAAGCTGCAACAGCAACAAAAAAAAAAAAAAAAAAAAAAAAGAAAATAGTATCTTAGTCCTGAATCCAGTACCAGCCCCAGTTTGCAGAGAATCATTAATGGCTACACAAGCCCAAGAGGCAGCGAAATCACCGTTTTCCAAGAGACTAAACCCACCCTCAATCTCAGACAGATCATTATCAGAGAGGCCGAGGAACTGGAAGAAGATGGAGAGCGAAGATGCAGAGATGACAGCATTTAGAGGTGAGTGGTCGTAAGGCCGAAGGGACTGAGCTGGAGAGGCAGAGCCTGGCAAAGACAAGCAGAGATTGCCTTAGCGATGAGTGAGTGAGGGGCTCCACTTCTCTGCAACGGCTGACCAGTATTCTAAGTGCATCAGCGTCAAGGGACAAACAATTCTGAACATCCCAAGACGGCAGAAAAAAGGAATAAAAAATTAGTAGGAGGGCAGGGGGGAAGCGAGAACCGCATGGTTCTGCCAGCAATAAAACTAACTCAGACCATTTCCCTGGGATGCGGTAGAAGATCCATCACACGGGGCATTTTCTAATGGCGAGGGCAGTTTGTCCGCAAGCTCCCTGCTAGAATCGACAGGCACCGGCACACAGGCTGCATGACCTAGTAGAAACCAGAGATGGCAAGGTCGTATGATTCTTCAGTCACGCGAGCTCTATTTTGGTGAAGAAAAACAAAGAGCAACGCTCTGTGTTCATTATTCCAGAAATACATGGACAAAATCCACAGGGAAATGGAGGGAGTGAAAGGAGGGAAGCTGAATGCACACAATAAGACACACAATGAAATGCTCAACTCCTATACGCACACCCACGTATATAATTCACATTCAATATTAAAAGAGTTATTCAGCAATCTCTCTTTTTTGCTGCCAGAATAATGTCCAGAACGGCAGGAGAGCAAAGCGGAAGATCAGACACCTCTCCCTCAGCATCCCATCACCTCTAATTTAAGCAGCCAGTAAAACGGAGAGCTATTCGGCTGGGAACCCACACCGTAGGGGAGCCTGTCACTTTAACTGTGGGCACTTCCCTGCCTTAACAACAACCTGTTATGTGTTTATCCTGGTTGTGACTCCGATTAAATCACAGTTTAAGAAGGGCACCAAGTACCAACAGGTGCCGGGAACATTAAGTTATACTGCAACCAGCAATCGCTCTACGCTGGGGTGGTTTCAGATGCACCCTTCCCTCCCGAACAGCCCAATCCCTGCTGCTTTACCTTGCTTGAAGAAAAGAAAAAAATAAGAAAACCAACTGGGAGAAAAGTCTATTGGGACTCTCAATTTAAGCACTCCTTTGCTTTTGCTTGCAACATACAGGACAGGGAAGGGCAGAGGGCTCCAAGAACGGGATCCTGCCCAAGGAATGAAAGCCTGCGCAGCGAGTTGCCCCGTGGGGAGGAGGGCAGGATGGCCAACCAGCACCACTGCCTCCAGGCATCTCCCCCTCGTCATCTGACGGCTGCCCTCGTCCCCCTCACTGCCAGCCCTCGCATGGAAGCAGTAAACTCAAGAGCCTCCAAGGAGCGAGCTGCCACCACCTTCCTCCCAGATCGATCCAGCGGCGAGGTGCGAGCTCCGTGCGCGCCCAACCCTCCAAAGGAGGCACTTGGCACCTTGCAGGATTTACTCCCTCGGCTTCCAAATTAAGAGTCTGCTCAACCTGCTCCAGGTACAACAGGTAGGCAGAAGGCAAGACAGCAGTTAAGCACGTATTTGAAGGAGCGATTAATTTATGTTCTTCTAAAAACAAAGTAAGAAAACACTCTGAAAGAGCTCACTTCTGCCTTCCATGAGCTCAAGAGAGGAAGGCAGCAGCACAACACGGGGTGGCTCCTCCTGCTTGCCACTCAGGTATCAACAAAGCAAGCGCCCAGCAACCTCAAGACTTTGCTTACAAGCTTGTCATAAAATTGGGTTTTTATGATTTTAAAAAAACAACATAATTTTAATGCCAGTGCACAGCAATAACCAGAACCAGGACAAAACGCAAGCTGTACTTACATGAAGATTAAATGTAGTATTTCCCTGGCAAATGAAACAATGCAGAGCCTCATCAGGGGGCATCTTCTGCTTAATCCTACATATTAAGACTTTAACGGGGTTTGCAAGATTCGCAGCCATGCTCGAAGCGAACGTTATTGGCTGCTGCTGCTAAGAAATGTTGAACACGTGGGAGTGCACTCAGCGAGACGCGTTTCCAAAAGCTTGCCGGGATTGTAAGGTAGTCGTGATGACACTTAAAAACAATCACCTACTACAAACCCAAGCCTGCCTAGATCACAGTATAGCTTCACTAGAAAAGACAGAAGAAATATCAAGCACACCCTTCTAGACACAGCATCGGAAAGGAGAGCAGGGACACCATTTTACAAGGCAAGCCACTAGTTTTACTGAAATCCTGCATGCACTTTTTTTTTTTTTTAAAATTGTTAGTGCAAAGAAACAGCCTCCACGATTTGTTTAATCAGCATTTAGTAATCTAATGCCAGTTTAATCTTAAGAACCAGGTGCCATAAGCATAATCCTAAAGACGACTGCCATACTACTCAGAATACCAAAATTACCACTCCGATTCTGGGGAATGAGATGCAGAAATAGTTAAAATTACCCAAATGCAGAGCGATACAAAGGCTTTATTTTTCTTATTTTAAATAGGGCCGGGATGTCAAGCTAGAACAGGCACTCTGCTCCAAGCCGTCTTAACCAAATTCATATTCTACAGTTTCATCTCAAGGACCATCGCAATTATCTGATTAAGCAGGTGCACTGTGCTTTCAGGTCTGTTCGACAAGCCCGAGCCTCAATAGCCTCCGCGATCAAACTGACAAGGCAACAATGGAAGAGTGAACTTACAGTTCCAGCCAAGAGCCCGTCCTTTCGGGGGGGAAAAAAATCCAGCCGCCAGCAAAGACGCTGCATTCAGCTCTAAAAGCAGCAAGATGATACCCTTGGAAGTTGTCATTTAGGGAACAAAGATGATTATTTATTTTTTTCCCCCCCCCTAGTTGGTTTGGTTTTGGCAGAACAATCCATGGATTTAAAGCTCTCGTAACGGCAGGTAGCACTATATGTTCTGAGCTGAGTTTAACTGGATTTTATTTATAAGCCACAACCTGTGCCAGTGTTTCTGACTGCTTTGGGAGAAGGGGGGGGGGTGTGTGCTCTCCCAGTTCTGAAATGGGGCCGTCGCCACGATTTTTGCATTTTGAAGTACCACCACGCGATTACCCTCATCCCTGGAGACCTCATTAAAACAGAGCCCCAAAAGTAGAGCAGAAAGAAGCGTAGCGTGACATTTTAAAATTTACATTCTGACTCGTAAAAGTTTCCAGAAAGGTCTATCCTTCAACAAAACAAAACAAAAATCCCAACAACAGAACACCACCAAACCCTACCAAAACAAGACATTCCAGCGCACATGCTCTTCCCCTGGGGACAGGCCAAAGCGAACAAAGCCACGTGACCATCCTATTGCTCAACGCGACTCTTGGAAGGTGTTCAAGTAGGATGATAAGTGCGGTGTAAGCCTATAATGAACATAAAAAGGAATTTATCCCAAATGTAAACTGTATCCTACCCTTTGCCTCAGCCGATCTCAGCGGAGCAAACACGGGGAGTTTTGCGATTACAAAATACTCCGCAGGTAAACTAAGGAGCTTTGTACCTTTATTCTCCTTGACTCAGGACGAGCCTAAAATTAGAAGGGAGCGCAACGCTCCGTGTATTACGCTCCCCCGTAGCTCCAACGCGCCTTACAAACCTTCAGCTCTGTAAACTGGTCAGAACAGGGAGATTCAAATGAAGCTGGGCACTATTTATAATTCCTTTCATGCACAGAACAGGGTGACACTTCCCTTTTCCAGCCCCGATGCTTAAAAATAGAGCTTGGGGACTACAACCCAGCCAGAAGCATCTATCCACAAAAGGAGGAAAATAAATCAGCGCAAAATAAACTCCCGTCCAAGGGGAGGCTGCAAACAGCTCGCCCCGGAGCGTCCGTGTTGCTCCCCGGCGCAGAACAATAAACCCTGGCTTGGACCCGCCGCGGCCAGTAGCGAACGGCCCCGCGGTCTGGCGAGGGGGGTTATGGGGTGCCGGGGTGCGTCCCCCCCATGGGTGTAAACACACTGGCTGGGGCACCCCATCATCTGCCGGCTCGCTCCGCCCCGGCCCCGGTTTCCGGGTAGTAACAGAGCAGCCAATCCGTGGAGTTGCGAGCTCTGCCCGAGGCCTCTTGCCTGCAAACACGGCTCCAAGGCCGGCAGCTCGCCCCAAAGCTGGGGGGAACCGGGGATGGGATCCCCCCTGGCTCCAGCATCCTGCAGTCCCCAGGGTGGGAGCTACCTGGGAAGGCCTAGCCCTGAGCTTGAGCGCTTCCCGGCGGGCCCACGGGACATCCCCACGCTTCCAGGCCACCAGTGAGTGGGTCCCCCAGGTGTTTTGGGGGGCACGGAACCTCCTTGCAAAGCCGTGCTCGCAGGTGGGGTCCAGGCAGTGCCCCCCACTCTGCGGGGACACAGGTCACCCGGGAAACTTCAGCAAGCACGGTGGGGGGCAGGAGCCCCCCCCCAAGAGGGGAGGAAGGCAGCGTGGCTCCCTGCTGCAGGCCCTTCCCCAGCGTTTGCACAACGTCGCGATCGGGAGAGAAACAATGAGTGACTCAGAGTTTCAGCACATAATCGTCCAGGCGATTATTAAACATCAGTTCAACACATTAACGCGCACAACACAGAGCTCTGCCCCCCGGACATGGACGTGTTAGGATTGAAAATAGGAATAATAAAAAGACCCCACTCGGCTCCTAAACCTGTCAGAGCAGGAGAAGGCAGCGGTGTTATTCACTCCGACCATCACCCCCTCCCTACTCAAAAAGGTAGCCCTTGGCAGGCCATAAATCCATGCCATTATTCTCCATCGGAGACACGAAAAGGGGCTGAAAGGGGAAACCATAATGAAAATGGCAGAAAAAAAAAAAAAAAGGGGGGGGGGGGAACCCAACACAACAACAAAACCCTCGAGCCCCAGGGAGGAGCAGCCTTGAAGTACATTCCTTCAGACAAGCCCTCTTTCCTTTGGTCACCACCAAGACCCTCCTCGCTCCCATGTCTGGAGCCAGACCCTTCTTTCAGATCAGCTTCCAGAGAGGAAGATTCCCCAGGGAAGCGTCTCGGGGAGCCTGGGCCTAGCGAGCTGCGCTCACCCCAGGGCAGGCGAGGCAAACCAGGCAGACAAACAAAAAAGGCTGGGGAGGGAGGAGTGGTGAGGAGAGTCATCTGACACATCCAACTTCCTAAGTTTGTTGTCCACAGGAGACCGACCGCTCTAACCCTCACCCCTTAAAACACCAGGGAAGGCTGTGCTGCCAATAACAAGAGCCTCGCTTTTGGAAAAGCCTTGGGTTTCTTTTTTCGGGGTAGGGGGAGAAAAAGGGAGCAGAGCAGAAACTACCCAGTGTCGGGAGGAATGCCAGATATTCGGGGCTTTCTACCTACCACCACACGGCCCGGCTGCCGCTAGAAATACAGACCCAGCAAAGCCACTTCAGAAAAAACCTGCTCTTTGTCTCCTAAAATGCTGCAATCGCTGGAGATGCTAGCTACAAATCGAACAAAAAGGGAAGAAAGAAAGAAAGAAAAAAAAAAAAGGAGAGGGGGAGGGGAAAGGAGAGCAGCAACTGATCAGGTTGGGCCTTGGCCCCTCTCCGGCCCAGACCTCCTTCCAGACTATCCCTACGGAAGATTTTATTTTTCCCCCCACACTAAACAGCTGGAATTCCCGACCCTCCTCCCGGTGCGATTAAGCATCGATCGCAATTGGCGTTCGGCGGAGTATGACATGCGTGTAACTTTAAACCCCCGGATAAAAATAGCTCAGATTCAAGCATGATCGGTAGTCATTTCCTATTTGCTTAAAAACAAGGCGAAAAAAATACATGAAGAGCAGCTTTGTCGAGAGAAAGGCGCAGGCTGAACGTCAAACAGAAGTTTCCTTCGATAAGCCACCCCTCACGCCACAAACGGGAGCGGTGCTGCTCCTTCCCCCCCCCACCCCCCCCAAACCAAACCCCCCAACCCCCCCCCCCCCTCCAAAAAAAACCCCCACCAAATCCAAGTAAGTTTGTTTATCTCCTTCTGGAAACTAAATCAGACCCGTTTCTCGACCCCTCGACACGCCGAGTTAGAGCCACCAGACCCGAGTCCTGCTGAGGGAGGTCAGGCACGTTCAGTCAACAGAGCCGAAAAACATTTCAGCCACTCTTGTCATTTCTTTCCCCCCCCCTCTCAGCACACACCGTCACCTTGTAAACAAAAACTATTAATAAAACAATCCTAGAACAAAATTCCCAATGATATTTTTCAACGCCACCCACACTCCAGACAGAGAGAAAAAGGATTCGCCACCCTGTAAAGGGCCAGAAATAAAAATAAGGAGAAAAAACATAAACAGATCTATCGCGGGGGGAGG
>NW_009259186.1:58362-61411 GCF_000687185.1 Egretta garzetta
CCCCGGAGGTGACAGCGGGGTGCGTGACGATGGCGCTAATGGGTGTCTCTCAAAGCAGTGGGGCTCTGGTATGGCAAACTCCACGCCCGGGGCGGACATCCTGCATTCCTGACCCCAACATCACCCCAAAATTTTCCCCAATGCTTCCTCCCTGCACAGGAAGCAGACGCAGCCGAAGAACCCCAAAAAGTCTGAGAAAAGGGGGAACCTCATCCCAGAAGTGTGTGTTTGGGGGGTGGTGGTGATTTCCTCCATTTAACACCCCAACACACCGCTCCAGCCCTGAGCCTGGCTGGGGTAACGCACCCCAGGGGGGGCAGATCCACACCCCAGGTGAGCTACGCTGGGAGGAATTTGGGGAGACAAAGGGGAATTTGAGCACAGCAGTGGGCAAGGTTGGGGTAGAGGTTGCCCCATTTCCTCAGCCACGGTCCCTGACCAGTTCCAGGCAACTTGTGTTTTAGCCTGTTTGGGATAATTTCAGGGGACTACGATAGCATCCTGTCCCTTTTGGGATGCCTTAAGACCACTCTTGCAGCACCCAGACCCCTGTCTGGGGGTGCACAGCAGGCTTGTGGGCCCTCTGAGCCCTCCCAGGTCTGAAAATGGAGGTACATGGGTGGGGGCAGCTGGTTTTGCCCACCACAGCGTGGGGACATCATCCCCCCTCCCACCATGGGTGCACCCCCCTGGTTTGGGGGGTGGTTCCTTGGGGAGCTGGGGGAAACCATTGAAAAGGGGGAGCCATGGGGAGCCAGAGAAGTTCTGGGGGGCAAGGGAGCTACAGGGACCCATAGCAAGCTGTGGGGAGCTACAATGAGGGGGAGGAGCTATGGGGACGAGGGAAGCCAGGGGAAACCATAGGGGGACCATTGGGGACAAGGGGATCTGTGGGTCCAGGCAGTTGGAGAGGAGGCTCCTCCGTGCTCCACTGCAGAGCCCAGCCCATCCTCACCCCTCTGGGCCTGGGGGTACCTGGTGTGTGTGTGTGGGGGGGGGGGGTGGGACATCCCCATCTCCACCCCAACTCCCAGCCCAGCATGGCCATGGGGTGACTCAGCTCCTCATTAGGGCCAGACAATTAGGACCCTCTCAATTAGGAAAGGAAGATGATTCACCCAAACTCAAGCCCTGCTGCTCCCCAGGGCGCTTCCTGCCAGCACCCACTCCAGAAGCCGGCAGGTAAAGGGTGTCTCCCAGAAGCAGCCCCCCGGGGGGTGGGTGCACGTGCAAATTTTGGGGTGCAGGGAAAGCAGGGATCAGCCCTGACCAAGGCAGCCGCCACCTTCCAAGGCACAGGGTAGCCAGAAAATGCCCCAAAGGGGATGGGGCAAAATGAGATGCAGAAGAAACCCCAGAGCTGGGGCAACCAAGGCAGGGGCTCATCCTCCAAAGGGGGTTCCTTTGCTCCAAAAAAAAAAAAAAAACAAAAATGGGGGGGGAGAACGAGATGTCCCTGTTCCTTCACCCACATCAGTGTAGCTGTGGCAGGCCTGGGGTGAGGCAGTCCAACCATGCCTGGGTTGTCTGTGGTCTGAGCCCTCCCTGAAGCCCCTTCCCAAACATCCTGGAGGATGGAGACAACGGATCAGGGTCTCCTTTCTTGGTTTCTTCTCCCCCTTCCACAGAGACCAGTCCCTTCCCAGCACCCACCCTTGGCACCCTGAGCCACGGGAAGCCCTAACCCACCTCTTCCTGGTTTTTGGCTGTGGCCCAGCCTCCCCTGTTCTCTGGCCCAGGTGATTCATCACCCCAGGAAGGCTACCAGCCCCCAACTAAATCTGCTTCAGGCAGCTGATTGCTGGGGCAGACACTGGCAGGCATTGGGGTATGAGGCTGGGGGCATCTTTGTAGGGGGCTGAGGCCGTGGCAAAGAGCCCACATCGGACAGGGGAGACAGCGAAACAAGGAGTGGGGAAACAGGAGAAGGAGGCAGCCGGACACTGATCCCACAAAGATGAGCCTCCCGAGGGATACAGCAGCCTTGTGCTAGGTCCAGAGCTTATCCCGCCTCGGGAAGAAGCACCGCACCAGCAGTAAAAAAAAAACAAAAAAAAACCAAAACAAAAACCCAAAAAAAAACCAAAAGTGAAATGTTTATTCCCACCTGGCATCACTTCCCTGCGCCGCTGGTGGCAGGTCACAGCTGGACAAGATGGGTCAACCCTCGTGAGGTGACCACGTCTCCTCATTCACCCTGCACGCCCGTGGGGGTGACAGCAGATAGGGCTGTTGAAGCCCTCGAGGCCAAGGGCTACAGCAGCAATTTGTGAAGGCAGGGGGCTTCAAGGCAGGCAGTCAGGGAGGAAGGGGTCCCAGCAGTAGCTGGGGGCTGTGTTTGGTGCGGAGCCTCCTCAGCATCCCCTCCCCAGGGCACGGAGCTGCCGTGGGAGCGATTGCAAAGTGGATCTCTGCCACACCAATGCGATGCCCCGTTCCACCAGCCAGGCAGCAGTTCGCAGAGGCAGCAGCCTGTTCAGGAGGAATTCATGCTCTCCCACTGCCGGAAAATGCGGAACACCTTGCAGGACTTCACCGAGAGACTCTGCTAGAGAAGGGAGCAAAGTGACAACCAGAGGTTAAGGCACCACAACAAGACCTGCAGCCACCACCCACCTGCCTCCAAAGCACGCGAGGAGAAACGGCAGCAAAAAAATGCCATCTGAAATATCCTAAATTGGCTGCCAGGACATCAATTTGCTCCTCTTCTTCCTTAGCCCAATTTACCAGAACTAGAGGGGAAAACAGCAAGGTGACCGCAAGCAAGAAGCAGGATGGGACTCCAGTCATCCCTGCTCCAGCTGGGGCTCTTGCCTCCAACTTGTGTCTGGTCCCACAGGACCGGCTGGTGCTTTCCCAGCACATGGCAGAGCCAGGACCAAGCTGTTGGGGACACAACTCACACAAAGTCCCCAAGACAAATGCTGAAGCAGGACTGTTCCACTCATGCCTGCAGATCAGCCCCAAGCAAGGGGGGAGCCAGCAGGAGGAATCCAAGTGGATAATGGGGCCCAGGGAGGCAGCAGCAGGGACTGGCTGCTCCAGAGCC
>NW_009259186.1:61637-62277 GCF_000687185.1 Egretta garzetta
CAGCTGAAGCCCCTCTCCCCCAACCTCTGCCCAAAGGCTTTCAGCCCGGGGCAAGACTGGAGCAAGCGGTGCTTCAGCACTTGGTTTCGGGGCTGGGGATCCCGCAGGCTCACCACAGGCTCCATCTCAGGCACTCTGTCACACTTCCTGGTGGCAAGGAGTGTGTTCAGTACCACTCGCCAGCCCGGCTCTGCCTTTGCAGGCTCCTTCTCTGCTTGGATCGTGGTATCCTCCAGGGATTGTCCTCCCTCCACTGCATTGACCCAGGGACACCAGTCGCGATGCTGTGAGCTGGGGTCAAAGAAGCTCCTCAAAGAAGTGTCCTGGGTGGGGCAGATGACAGTGAAGGACAGCAACAGCATTGTTTAAAACAGACTCCAATGACACAATAAAACCCTCTCCGTGCCTAAACACCAGCCCTGAGTGGGCCCAGTGCTGCGCTACAGGGACAACGCTGGTCCCTGGGTCAGGAGCACCCTGCCCAGATCACTCTCCTCCTCACCCTGGCTCTCCCTGTGCCTCCACCGGTGTCACTCACCGAGCTGCTGGAAGAGCAGAGTCGTGCTCGCTTGGCTTTGCGGAGGGGACTGGATGGCACCTCCACACTGTCCCCCTGCCCCATGCTGCGGGTGATGGGGCG
>NW_009259186.1:63129-66752 GCF_000687185.1 Egretta garzetta
AGCCACAAGGGGAGGGGGGCTGTGGCCTCAGCTCTGCTCCCCTGCCTCAGCAAACCCACTGGCCCCAGGGCTGGCGGCCACAGGAGCTGGTGGTCAGGATGTCTGCAGGGAGGGTTGGGAGCTCTCTATCGGGACATGAAATGAAACTGGATCTTGAGCAGTGCTGAGCTGCTTGGGAAAGGCTGTTATTTATAGCAGCCCTTGAGCAGATCTGCACACAACACATCATTGTAATGGAGGAGACCCAGCCGAGAGGCTGTCAGCGCAGCCGAAAGGGAAGCTGAGACTCTGCAGACACACACTTGGTCCCTGCCACCCAGCTGGGTTTGTATTTAGCCCAGATGAAGCCCATCTACCCCAAACTCTGCCCAAAGGCTTTCAGCCCGGGGCAAGACTGGAGCAAGCGGTGCTTCAGCACTTGGTTTCGGGGCTGGGGATCCCGCAGGCTCACCACAGGCTCCATCTCAGGCACTCTGTCACACTTCCTGGTGGCAAGGAGTGTGTTCAGTACCACTCGCCAGCCCGGCTCTGCCTTTGCAGGCTCCTTCTCTGCTTGGATCGTGGTATCCTCCAGGGATTGTCCTCCCTCCACTGCATTGACCCAGGGACACCAGTCGCGATGCTGTGAGCTGGGGTCAAAGAAGCTCCTCAAAGAAGTGTCCTGGGTGGGGCAGATGACAGTGAAGGACAGCAACAGCATTGTTTAAAACAGACTCCAATGACACAATAAAACCCTCTCCGTGCCTAAACACCAGCCCTGAGTGGGCCCAGTGCTGCGCTACAGGGACAACGCTGGTCCCTGGGTCAGGAGCACCCTGCCCAGATCACTCTCCTCCTCACCCTGGCTCTCCCTGTGCCTCCACCGGTGTCACTCACCGAGCTGCTGGAAGAGCAGAGTCGTGCTCGCTTGGCTTTGCGGAGGGGACTGGATGGCACCTCCACACTGTCCCCCTGCCCCATGCTGCGGGTGATGGGGCGACTCCTCAAAGTGGGGCTGGCCACCTCCAGCTCACCCCGGTCCATGGGGATGGGAGAGTCCCAACCCCGCGAGCGACAGATGGCCAGGGACGGGCTCTTCTCGTGCTACCAGCGGGGAAAGAACAAGGAATTAATAGAGTTCCTCTGGTCACCAGCATGTCCTCTGCCTGAAGTGGACAGGGGGGAGCCCTGCCCAGCTCAAAAAAAAGATCAAAGCCTTCTCAGCCATCCTAGCAGGAACCATGCCACCTTCCCTTCACACCAGGAGCATCTTAGATGTGTGTAGCTGGACATGAGTGAAGGCAGCCCCTGATTTGGAGCACCCTGAGTTAGACAAGCCTCAGTATCCTGAGAGCTGCAAAGGACAGGGGGAAAGGCGGCAGCAACCCACTTCTGTTGAATATTGCCCACAGCTGAAGACACAGCACCAAGATGAGCCCTTCTTCAAGATAAAAGGCAGTGGACACCCAAACTACCTCACAGTCTCAACTCCTGTATGCCCCTATATCACCCAGACATCCCAATCTGAGCTGAGCTGGGCCATACCTGCTCGGAGCCTGGAGGGAGAATGTCTTGGCTCCGTGTAAGCATCCTGCGCGGAGAAGTGGACACGAGCGGGAAGCGCTCAGCAGGTGCCGGGGATGTGCTGCTCGGGCTGCAGGAGTCCAGCTCCGGCCCCGCAGACTCCAGCTGGTGAAAGCCCCACAGTCCCACCTTCCTCATGCAGCGGGAGCAGGTGATCACCGAGAGGTGCACAGAGCCAGACGCAGCACTGCAGAGACAGAGCCAAGTCACAGGAGAAGGTCAGGAACAAGCCTGGGCCCTTCCCCAAAATCGCTGCTTTCAGAACAGATGCAGGTATCTGGCAGAGCACAGAAACGGTCTCAGTCACAGCTACCTGAGCCAGCAACATTTCAAGACATCGGTACCCCTCGGATGAGGTGCACACTTACTGGTTTTGTAGCCTTATGTGCTAAGAAGTCAAACAAGTCCATTAAAATCCATCTATAGAGTTGATTTAAACTGGCTCGATTACATTTTGGCTTGCTACGAAGCAGGAGCGCACTCCTTCACGGCAAATCAGCCGAGAGTATCCCCATCCTTAGCCCCTGAACTGCCCAGCCACAGCGGCAGGTCTGCTCTTCCCCCCTGTAAACCCTTTTCCCGCCTGCACAGTAAGAAACTGCAGAGACTGCTTCACCTTCAGCAAGCTGCCTCAGGCACAAACAGCATGGCTGTTCTGCTCACAGCACACACTTTGGGAAGCCACGAACCTTCAGTTCACGGACCTTCCCTCCCGTCCCGCAGGCCTGACGAGCAATGAAAGTGTTGCTGAGGATGACATTTCAGGGATTGACTTTTAACATCTAAATCAGCAACGAGCGGGGCAACCGACAGCTCAGTTGTTTCAGACTCTTTGCTGTCTCAGGGAGACATCTATTTTAGATTAGGTAGCTTTGCACCAGGGTTTCTGGAAGTCTGTCAATTTTAACGGCTGGAGATAATAATAAAACAGTGAAATAGGGGATACTGAACATTTCACAGGAGGGACATGCGCATTCCTCCAGCCTCTGACAAGTTTCACCAGCAACCACGAAGCGCGACAGACACCTCAGGATCAGTCCTACACCACTACCCACCTGCAAGTCCAGCCACACAGAGCCAGGATGCAGGCAGGAACATGCACTTGCAGGATTTCCGTGGCAAACTTCATCGGTGGTTTCTCTCCCTCCGTTTTGTGCTCTAGTTCCTCCCCGATCAGCTGGAGGAGCAGACTGATCTTCTCCTCCGTCAGGGACTGCAGGGCAGAGAAAGGTGGCAGAGCTGGCAGTCAGAAGCAGTCTGATAAAATACAGTTTCTACTCACAAACCACATCCTATGTGGAGAAAAATCCCTTTTTTTCTCTCCCCAAAAGGGCTGGGTGGAACCCTTCAGCACTTCTACTCTGGTTAACAGGCAGAAGCCACACAGAGCGATGGCATGTTCCTGCCTTGTGCCTGTCTGACTCTCCCTGTTTCATGGACTCTGCTCAAGCACCATTTGCTCCCCCGAGCACACGTGGGGACAGCGGAGCAGGTCACAACTCCACTGCTCACAGCAAGCAGAAGCCCAAACAGCCCCCCTCTGTCCCTCCAGTCCCAGGGAGGCAGCAGGGGCTGTGTTTGCCTGTGCTCAGGCAAAACCGCGAGTGCTTCTGGGGCCATCGCTGAGACACAGCAAGAAAAGAGAATCCCCGAAGGCTGTCAGTGGGGCTCCAGACCTTGCTGCTAGTGGGACAGCCGGGGAGTTAGATGTGGAGATGCGATACATCCGTTGGCTTTATGCTGTCTCTTCTCAGGGGGCTCTGCTGGGTTTCACAGCTCAGCCAGCCCACAGTGGCAAACATAAAACACCTCTGCGATTTCTGCTGAATGGATGAAGAGTTCCCTGGTTCCCACACGGCTTCTCACTGCTGAGAGCCATCTGTTTCCCGGCGAGTGAGTGCCCAACAAGCCAGACTTGGCTGGAGTAAAGCAGGGCCTGGCCAGGCCCCTATGAGGAGGCAATCCCACACTTGCTCCTGGCTGCGGCTATGCTCCAGCCTCTCCTGCCAGAGCTCCTGCAACGCTACAGGCTTTGGGGAGAGGGGGTAAAAAAAAAGATC